>NW_008580257.1:0-11224 GCF_000520115.1 Aphanomyces invadans
TGCTGTCTGCGCGGTCGATCGGATAGGCTTCCTTCTCGATCACCTACCACTTCAACTGAGCGCCTTTAAACAGATCACTCATGCAAGTCAGCAGTTCAGTTCATGCTGCTGCTTGTGGATGGGTGTATCCTCATCAAAGTTGTGGACTTGCGTGACTATTGTATGATCGACCAACCCTCATTCGATGCGTCAGTGAACAAACACATGGTGGCATCGTCATCTGGATGAGCGAGCTCTACCGTGGACCTTAGGATCTCACGTACAGCTTTCCAGCTGATCTCCTCTTCGGGATTCAACGTAATCAGGATGCTCTGGGCTATCCGTATCTGTCGTTTTTTCCCTGATGAGTGCATCATCCAACCGACGCGTCAGTGGTATACCAACTGCGCATATTCGGGGATGTGATCCCTCATCAAGTTTGTCGCGCAGAGAAATTGCTGCAACAGTCTAGCATTCACTGGGGATGGGATTTGGCCCAGGACCTCCAGTCGATCGGGATCATGACGGATTCCTTTGTCATCAATCAATGATTCTTCCGCACCACTTCACTTTTGTGCTGTAGAGACTGCATTTCAGTGGGTTCGACTTAAGCCCGTGGATTTCTATGAGGTTAAGCAATTTCTCCAACACGTGCAGGTACTCGTCGATACTTTTCGCATACAACAAAATGTCGCCAATCCAGACGAGGAGATGTTTATGCAGCCGTGAGCTGCAAACAATATTCATCGTCTTTTGGAAGTACAACGCACTATCGACATGTCATTGCATGACTCGACTTGGCGTCTACAACACGACTTCGTTTATTTTTCAAAATTTGGCTTGCAGCTTTGAGATGAACTATTAGTACGTCAACACAGGGTTTGATAATCTTGTGAGTATGCCAAACCATGAATAGTCTTCTTCAGACTAGTCGACATTTTCATGCCAAACGTTTCAAATCCTTCCTTGTTGATTGCCCATTGGTCCCAACTTTCAGTTCAGGGTCAATACCGCACAGATTCTTGTGAGCTCTTGGCAAATCTTCTTGCAACCTTTTCATGATAACAGTCGACTTGTCTTCGGTAGCTTCGTGAAGTGTTTTGCGGTCGTCATATGAAATCTTAATCTTTGGAGAATGTTGAGGACTACTTCCTCTGTTCCACAAATCTGGCGACAATTTCGCAACTGAGCGACCCCAAAACTTCATTTTTACTCCAAAAATCATGTGTCATATCACGTTCGACAGAAAATCAAAAGTTAGAGGGGATTCTGCATTGACTGGACAACGTGGAAACATAGTTTTCGCGCCCAAATTTGACTTCGTCAGCTGTCGTCAGTGAAATATATAATAAAATCATTGGTTTATTTTTCAAAATTACGGGACCTCAGCTCCTCAACACCATGGACATTTCGCGCGTCGAATGTGAGCTCTCGTATGAGTTCAAAATGGAGGTCATCACTCGCCTTCTGCGATTCGCTGATAATGGCAAGTTGGCGCGTGGTGTCATCAACTCGATTGCAACGGAAACACGACTTCACCGCTCCACCGTATCCAAGGTATGGCATGCCTTCCACCGAAACACTTGTATGCCCTCCTCCAGGCCCTGCCGCGTTGGTTTGAAGATGGTCTACACGAAGATCACGTCACGAACCTCGTCATGGGTGTACCTGAAAGTCAGAAATCAACGTTGCGCGACATGTCCGTTGCTACAGGAATGACTATCGGGACGCTCCATCACAAGCTCCGCGACGGCACGATTGAGCGCGATTCATGCGAATTCCGCCGGCGAAGCCGTTTATCATGAAACCCCGTTTTGCCTGAAACGTTCAAGTTCGACAGCATGTGGGATGTTGTTCATCTGGACGAGAAATGGTTCAATGCGGACAAGGATCGACGCAAGGTTTAATATGCCAGGCGACGCGCTTCCAGTGATGGAACTCCGCAACGTTGTGCACCAGCTGCACTGGAGCGCCAAGCTAACGCTGCTGCGGCTCTGTGCAACACTGACTCGAGTCGTGCAATGTAAACTGGTGTCGGCTATTCATCCCATTTGAATTTGGTTGGCTTGTAGCGAAAGCGGGTACGACGGTGGAAGGACTGAGTGGCATTTTCGGCCGCATCCTCTTTGAACCGACAACGTGTTTCACGGCGCTATCGGTACGGCAATCTTGAGCGCCGACATTGTTTCGACGCACAGCTTGATCGTCTGCCTGTAGGCGCAAGCCAAGGTGGTGCAGCTCTTGCTCACGCATTCGACTCAAGTACTGGAACCGATATCACGCGAGGTTGTGGCTCGGCGGCAGGTAAAAAACTCCATTGTCCGTGTACAAGTGTGCATGGGTTGATGATGCGGGGGTGCATGCGCTCCAGGCATTAACGAGAAAGCTGCGAGCGATTCAAGCGATTTCACATGACTTGCGCGAGCCGCTCGTTCCGATTACCACGCACGCGGCGTTGTGGGCGTCGCTCCAGCGATCGTACCCTGCCGTGACCTCACCCGACCACTTGCGCGGCGGAGGCGTTCTCGCTGCCGCATGCCTCGTCTACTTTGCCGATGAACACGCAGAGCTCGCGACGCAGCTGATTGCACAACGAGTGCTGGGCCATCGAAAGCAGTACCCGCTTGTGAATGGCCAGACAATTGGGCGACGCGCTGGCAATAGCAAGAAATTCATCACTAAGGTCATGTTCCTTGCGGCGGTCGCGCGTCCTCGGCACGACTACGAGCGAGGGTTCAGTTTCGAGGGGAAGATCGGGATGTGGCACTTCGTCAGGTACTTGCCTGCTCTTCGAAACTCCCGCAACCGCCCAGCTGGCACGCTCGTGGCTACATTGGTGAACGTTGATGCTGCTGTGTACCGTGAATTCGTGATGACTCGAATCGTACCAGCTGTCAGGGCTCGATTCTCAAGCGCCAACAAGCGCGTGGTCCACCGGCACGACAACGCCACGCCACACGGTGCCATCACCAACGAGGCCTTGGTGAGCGTCTCCCCTGATGAGTAGACGTTTGTCGAGCGGCTCCAACCACCAAACAGCCCGGACATGAACGCCCTTGATCTTGGCTTTTTTGCATTGATTCAGTCGCTACAATACTATACATAGTGGTGAGTCGCTCAATCGATGACGTAATTCGCTCGACCTTGGCGGCCTTTCAGACGATCTCTTCGGACAAGCTCGAGTGCGTGTGTCTAACTCTTCAGGCAGTCATGCGCTTGGTGATTGAACACAATGTTGGAAATCAGTTTCGTTTACTTCATTTGAAGGAGGATGTTCTGCAACGTGCCGGGACCGTCATAGTCAACGTCACCTGCCCAGCATCCTTGTTGGCCCAGTGATTTTTTAACCAATAAAATACACTCATTTCAATTTGAGCCAATACTAGAGATATGTCGCAAGTAATGTGGAAAAAGTGTGTTTTTCAAATGTCGCCAGAATTATGGAACGGAGGAAGTATGTGGAACATACAATATCTGTGCCACCCGAGTGGAAATTCGTCCTTCACTGCATTGAATAGGCCTAGAACTTCGTGAATCAAACTCTTGCGTCTCTGTTATTACCTTTATCTCTGTCTGATATGAAAAAGAATTCAGGTGGAATGTTCAAGAACGAGTGCTTCAGTTGCTGCAAGATCCAAGTCCAATTTTCTTCACTTTTGACCGGTACGATGGCGAGGGCAACAAGCAAGTTACAATTTGCGCCGTCCTTCATACTAGCAGCCAAAACGACGCCAGATTTATTGTAGATGACCTTCAAGTGTGCTCCGTCAAGAGACATTAGGGGCTTCGCCTCTTGCGGAAAGTTTGGAAAACACCCTGAAACGAGGACACATCGCCTGAATGTTCCAACTTGGTAAGTGTCAAAGCACGAGTGCGTTCCTATAGAAATGTTACACAACCTGCGTGTACGTTACGCAACTTGTGTAAACGCGCGCCTACCGTGGTTATCTTCAGCAGTCGTATGCAGTAGTCATTCAGTTTTCGATATCCATCCGCGATTGTACCACGCACTCGTTCCATTGCAAGCTTCTTCACAATGCTTGTAAAAGACGACTTCATCTCGTTACCACACTTCAGCAAAACCGCGGTGCGGACACTACCGCAAGTGACCAATGGGGGCTTCTCTTGGTGGAGCTGGCTGCTCGTACACGAATTCAGCAACTGTTCATGCCGCTTCCTCTCTCGAGAGGGTTCGATGTCTCTTCACAATTCGAGCGTCTTGAGAAAGTACATGCATGGTCCATCTCGTTCCACGTCAAAATCTTATTCTCAGTATCATCCGCTTCGGAAGCAAAACCCATCATTACTTCGCGCTCTTCTTGAGTTGGAACATGCTCTGGTCGTCGTCATGTTTGGTAAAAGAGAGTGTGAATGCTCCAGAGTTGTCCGTGTGATAAGCACCTAATCAGACTTGCCAGTATATTACTCTTGAATTCAAGTGCGTACCTCGTTCGACTTTCGTTTGAATGCTCGTACGTCAAATGGACAGAAATCAACGGTTTTACATGTCCAATGACGGTAGTTAGCGTTTCCTTGAACGACATCTTCGAAACCAACCTTGAGGACAAGTATTTTTGTACGGGTTGCGCATTGCTCCAAGGTCTCGAACGCAGTGTCGTTGTTTTGGACGCCCAGTTACACGGCTACTTCCATGTATCAACTTGGACATGATGTATTGTCGCTTTCGTGCATGCTTGTGCCTGCGTTCAATGCCTGCACCTTTCGCTTTAAGACCTAGCTGATGTCCATGCCTGCTGTCGAGTGAAACTAAGTCCGTAGCTCAGAAAATGCCAATCAAAATGCGTTCACCAATCCAAAGTAATTAACATGTGTCGCCTTGATTTGTCCGTCATTGTGTTAGAAATACATTCGACAAGTGTTACAGGTAATACTCAATGCGCACAAAACCTGTTACACAAGCATTGTGTGATTCGATTTTATCCTAGAGGGTCAAGTTACACGCAAACTTGTGTTACGAAGAATGATCAGGCTACAAACACGTTGTGTAACAGAAAAGGATGTAGTTACACATCGATTGTGTGATGAATTTTCTGTGACATGACAGTCACACAGGAACCGTGTAATATGCCATTCCTTGCTAAACATATTTCCTAAGCGCAAGGTTTAGCTCAGGATTTCGTCGTCGCGTGTGAATTTTGGGTGTCTTTAAGGTTTCGAGATTGGTGTACAAACCTCGACAATGACAAGCACAACATTTCAAGAACAGTGAAGGATGGAGAAACCACCTTTTCGTTCCCATGGGCAGCAGCAGGCGAGGTGGTGGCAATGTTTATGACAGAGAAGCGATTAGCGGGATCATGCATCGGCAATTGAAACGACCTTCACATGCAGCACCACAGATGCCCCGCTACTACAAACTAAGCACGGTGGCCACAGTACTCGCCTTACAAAGCTCGCATCACGTTCTACATAGGTTCCAATGGAGTGACGACATTCCAGAACGAGGTATGTAATAGCGGCAGGTTCGTTCGCGGTACTCATGGTAAACAGATACTACAATACACACACATCCCATGCCTCTGCGAAACCAATAGGAGGCGTTCCAAGCTCAGTTCACGAAAATGTGCGATGGACAAACTACATGGCACGTAAAGTACTCTGTGTCACTGCTTGGTTGATGGCGGATGATGTTGATGCTGTCAGTAAATGCCTTGCAAAGTAATGTCAACGACGTAAAGATGACGCTCCTGCGAGTGGAACAACTGCTGCGCGTTCGATCAGTCCAAGTAGAAACGTCTCGTGTAACACCACCAACTCCATCGTATAGTCAAAGTCTGCACGTTGCGAAGCCAAGAACGACGTCGCAGTACACGCGTCCTGTGTGACACCACCAGCTTCATCGACGACTCACAGTCAGTGTGACGACGAAAACAAGAACGATTTAATTGGCAGCACTTTTGTGCACGTCCCCAAGAACGAATATCTTATTGATACTCGCAAGGCGGATGCAAGTGACTTGGTGAGGTGCGCTTGCCATGGTATGCTCATGAAAATTTCTTAAGGATGGCTCAATGTCGGTGTGTGCGAAAACAAATGCATGAATCGGTTGTGCGGCGTGGAATGTTTTGAGCGACAAAATTGTCAAGTGGGGCCAGCATGTGGAAATCGAGCTTTGCAAACACTAGTAGAGCCAAAATTGGACGCTTTTCAAACACCAGATCGAGGAATGGGACTACGTATTGTGGACGGCATTCGACGCGATACTGTCGTTGTGGAATACGTCGGTGAAGTCATCAGCCGCAAGATGAAGTCGCTAACAGCATCGCCATTAGGCGATCTTTTTCATGGCCTGAGCCCTTGACCCACACAGTCTTCGTTCCCGTGGCATTAATCGTCTACTTCGGTATATACTCGTAGTTCACACCGGTTTGATCAGCATTGTAGATGAGCTCAATGCCATTGGTATCAACAATGCGCCGGATTTTGTCCGCCAACTGAGTTAGCATTGCTTCGCCCTCTTCGGCGCTGGACTGACCGGCGCGGGGTTTTCGAACGCATGGATAGGCTCCACCGGTTCAAGAACGATTTCACCCAGGTCGAACCAGCACGAAATTGGCTCTCGGTAAGACCCAAGTCATTTGCAACCTCACGAGCACTTGTTTGTAGAAGCATATTGCTGACTGGGATCCCTTCGCTCCTCAGCTCGTTGACCCACGCCACAAGTCCTTCTTCGGTGGCAGTGTCCAATGTTGTCGATGTTCCAAGAGTTCGGACGGATTTCATGAATATTAGGTTTGGTTTGTTTGCAGCAGCTTCAATCAACGACCGCTTTTGCTCCCAACGACAAATTAGCTTCCATGCAGTCTTACGCGGTGCACCCGAAATTCCAGGAAAGTAGGTGTCCAATGCGTAGTCAATTGAGTTGTCTCTCGCAGCGTTCATAATATAGAGCTTGTGTGACATGGTGAACGTGGCTGTTTTGTACAATGGTGTCGTTCGAGCTGTGTTCTTGATAGACGGGCGTCCTGTTTCTTTGCGATGACCGCTGGGCGCCATGGTTTAAAATCCCGCGCAAAGCACCTCAAAATATTCTTTCAACTCGATATTTATTTAATTTTAAGGTTGCTACTCCTTGCTGAGGTTCTTGTGAAATTGCATGAAAAATACATATTATTGAGGTTTCCAAAGTTCCCACTTAACAAAATAACTACGGTACCACAATGAAGTTCAGGTTTGACTTCCACGGCGTCCAACGCCTCGTTCTTGCGTTGCGCATCCCCGACATTGTAATCATTGCAGCACGTGATAGGTGCCTGACGGCCGAAGTTCTTTGCATGTTTAAAAGCAAGATCATTATTGACCTGTGTGAGGAGGCTTAGATCGTCGGGATCACTCCATCATGTCCGTGCTGAGGAGTCGGTTTCTGGTTGCACCTCATCGGACATGATGGCTGTTAAGGGTGACTCGAAGTGAATTGTTATGCGCATGCAGCGAACAAAGTACAGGTTGTAAAATCGTGCGATTTTGGCATCAGCTGCAACAATTTGCTACAAGTTGGTTCCAAACTAATCGACAGGATAGAATACAGATAGAACAGAACCAGCGTTTGCGAAATCTGTCTATAGTTGCGCTTGTTCACAAAAAAATGGCATCGGATGGCAATGGGTTGAGGTGTAAGTTCCGGTCCATCACCGTCAACGTGTCCTTTGCATTGACATTGAGCATTGAGCACGAACAACTTCTTGTCAGGACGAACGTAGAATCGAGACAAAAACCAGGCATTTGGGTCTTGAACTTGTGCAAAAACAAAAGTGTTCTTGGTCGTCAAGCAACGATAACCGAAAACTTCGCAGGAGCGACCCCACAACTCGTGAGGCAGTGTCTTGCGCGGTGGAAACTTGATACACTCACGAAACAAGTCTTTCAATGCATCAAGAAGCGATGATGTTCCAGTGGCCAACCGTCGAGCGACAAAAGGGCTGTTGTCATACCACAATTTGTCATCGAACTTCACAACACTTCGGCCGAGCTTCTTCATGGTTCGCAGAATTCGTGTTGACGCTGCTTCGTCCGCCAGGTTCCCTCCGTCGTCGAGGAAGGGGTGTCGATTGCTTTCCTCACAGAAATCCCATGCAACGAACAAGCAGTGGTCGTTTGAAGCTGAAATTCCGATCTCGACGCTAAAGCTTGCGAGAATCACGTCGAAGTTACCTTCCGTGTGTGTAACTTGTGTCACGACCGACTTGCTAACCTCGACTTTGTCGACAAAATCCGACACATCCAGTTCAATGTCGTCGTTGTCGTGTTTGGGCCGTTTTGTTGCGACATCGTCTTCGTCGTTTTCAACTGTCCGACGTTAAGAAACATCCAGGAGGCGCATGTAAACAACAATCGGAGCTACCATGGTGATATTCGAACCAAGCAGCATCAGTCTTGACATTTAATAGTCAAAAGTCAGCTCCTCCAACACTGCAATGTCGAATTTGATCTTGAGAACAAGTCGCAATTCACTTCCAACGTCCACCTTGATCGGTGCACAATTTGGTTCGCACGAGTGATTGACAAATCGTGACAAATTTCCTCGTCGTCTCGCGTCAATGAAACGATTGTTGCTGATTTCCACCATATAGTGCGAATTGTCGCTGGTGCGATGATGTGACCACTCCGATTCGAATGGAGTACAATACCCACTGTTCTTGGTGCTGAAGATGGCTGCCTCCAAAGTCAAAACTGTCGTTCAAGACAACCTTAAGAACCGCAACGGCTTTGGTGTCCATGTTTGGGAAGACAACGTAGAGCTCCATGAACACCACCCGTCGCGCATATTCGACAACTTGGTGGAATGGACATATTTCCTTGCAATTCTTGACGTACCATTTCGTCAATTGACGTGGAGGCAGTTGCAAGCCCTTGCTTCTCCTATGGAACGACTTTAGTGCTCACTTTACTGAATACTTCAAGTATTGACCTTGGCCAATGAGCTCAACGTCATTCTGGAGAAGATCCAACCGAAGTTTACATGGATATGCCAACCTGCAGATGTTGCCCGGATGAAACCGATCTAGTCAGCACTTCGTCATCGATGGATTGAATACTTGCGTACCATACTTCAAAGCCATACTTCTGGACCCTTTAAGCTGTCCCCACCCAACCGCTTCGACTTGGTTGAGTGGGTCAATACAGCTTGGGAAAACCTACCACAGCGTATAATCATTAGTGGTTTTCGAAGGTACAAGATCATCGACGGGCCTGTAGATGCGGATGGCGGCAACGAGTGTGAACTTGATGCGGAATGCGCCGCTGCCTTGGACGCTGTACAGCAAAGGGGGGCCATGGAGCTGACCGAAATGCGACCTGACTTTGATGTTGAGAACGACCTAGAAGTCGTACGAGATTATTGAATAGAGCGAAAACAAGGCTGAATCTTACCTTATGTTGATTGAACAGTGCCCATCTATGAGTGCCATTTGTTCAGGGACTCATCGGAATACCAAGGCCAAGGTTTACTGCCGGTATCCGGCCCAGCAAAACCAATGGGCGAGGCCCGAGGGCGGTCCCAAAGGCTACTGGGAGCGCGGGCCATTGACTGTAACACCCCCTGTTGACCGACTTGCGTACAGTAATGCCAATTCACACTCATACATGAGCAGCAGCCATTATCCGGATCATATCCGGATGGTTTCCATGGGTCAAATCGGAAAGTGAGAAATGATTCCAACACGAATACAATAAACGGCAGATTTTAAGGGACAACTTGTGCTTCGAATTTCTGATCACAGCCAAAATTCATTGGTCGAAGTACTTCGAAGTTCGCTGAAATTTCCAGCCAACCAGTCAACAGTTAGCCAATTTCTCGGATTTCAACAAGTCCAGTATTTTAAATTAGCTGGATTGATGGACAACTATCAATGATAAGCGTTTGACGCGATAGCGCAGTGGTGAAACTCGTTGTGTGTCTTGAGTGAGCCCCGGTTCGAGTCCTGGGCGCCCGCTTCGATCCGTCGAATGTACGTGGCATGCTCACGCTGCAGCCACGACTGCGTCCTTCTCGCCATGACGTGCCTCCTGGTCTAGATTGCGTCCGAGTTTGCCTGGAAAGGCAAGGTCCTGACTGGAGAGATCAAGGCGGCGGTGAGCCCAGGCGCCATCGACAAAGTCCGCCACACGCTGTCGTCCAAGCTCAACGATGGTGCGCGTTGGTCGATCCTATCACAATGAAACCTTCATCGCACGACGGCGGCGCTAGATGCCACGAGCTTGTCGCTGATGGAGATCGCCACTCGGCGCTACAAGACGGTCCTTTGCAAACCGTTGGCGCACCACACTCGTCCAGAGGTGGCGCTGTCCAAGCGAGCCCGACTCCAGACGTTCCTCGAGCAAGTGCTCCAACTCCTGACGATGTTCGAAGTTAAAACGAAGCAAATTATGGTGCCGACGCACCAACTCGTCCACGACATTCTTTCGACCACGACGTTGGTGCCTTTCGTTTGCGACATCGCGCTGGACTCGGTCGAAGTCGTCGAAGTGTCCATTCCCGGCAACCGGTGGGCCATCACGCACGTCATTGCCGCCAACGTCGTCCAAGTCGGCGCATTCCGCCACCACGTCCGGCTTCGCAACACTCGCACCGGCCACGTCGCGGCGATCCAGCGCTTGCTGCACCAGTCTTCCCCCAGTCTAGTCCACCACGCTAATCAAGTGGACATGTCGATGGCTCGTTCTCGAACGTCCAGTGGCATGCGGGCGAGCCCATGTTCAGCTTGAACCAAGGGCAAGAAGTGCAGTCGACCCAGGAACTGTCGGCCAGCCATCAGACCCACCTGTCGGGTCAGGTGCATGCGCTGAAGCGGGGTCCCGCCAAGGGGACAGACAAGATGGAATGATGTAAAATTATTTTGGAATAGCTTTGGCAAAACTACGGTGAATTTCTTCCGGCGTAATACGTGCCCACGCCTTAATGGCACGATGAATCATAGCTAGACGCTTCTTTTGCGCCGGAACAGTCATAAGGTCTACGTCCTCCTCACTATCACTGCCTTCTATAAGCTCCTCCTCTAGCCACAAATTGCGCATATGGCGCTTGAAAGGGGCCATAATCCCTACATCCAAAGGCTGTACGCGGCTTGTCGCATTTGGTGGGATTGCCGCAACAATACACCCAGCCTCCTCAGTCGCAATCTTAATGCCTCGCGTGCTCACGTGAGGTTCGAAATTGTCCAGCAACAAAACGGATGGTTCACGGACCTGAGGCTTCAGCAGACGACGCAAGTACATGGACCAGACA
>NW_008580258.1:0-749 GCF_000520115.1 Aphanomyces invadans
CACTTGGGATGACCGACCGCGGCTCACCGCCGCGTAGCTGCTTCGATAGAGCTGTGGATATGCGCTTCCTAGAGGAAACGCTGCGGGATGCGATAAACTATTAGCAATTAGTGACTACGACTCTCAAATGTGGAGTATAGTTGAGACGCCAACCAAATCTGGCAGGTGCGTCGGTCGTCGTCCGACTTCGCTCCTGTATGGTAGCAATTGCATATATACTACAGACTTCGAAAGTGGATGAAACGAAGCGGAGATTACTTGCGAATACGAAGTAGGTCGAAGCGGTGGCATTTCATTCTTATTTCGTCCAATAGATACTTTGTTCAGAATTCCTTGATACATCATTAGGGCTTTGTTTCGTCAATTTTGACCAAAATTTTAGTTTTTGGGGTCACCGTAAAGTCAAATGTCGGCACTAATATGGAACAGAGGTAGTAATTGTATAATCAGGAGAATTGTGCACCTATCAGAAGAGCTACTAGTACAATTTAACGACACCTCAGTAAGGTTACAGGCTGGGGTCTGACATTTGAGATTTGTGAAATTTTATTTATGGATAACTTGGGAAATCCAAGTTACAATTTCAGCTTGCAACAATCACAAGAGCACCTCACAGCACAAAAGATGGGCCAAAATGTGGCTCAGAAATCGAACGGAAAAAATCGATCCTGTGGGGTTGGCGCTGCGCACCGACTCGCTACGCTCAGACAATCAAAGCAATATGTATTTAAATATTTGAATTTTACAAT
>NW_008580258.1:849-3777 GCF_000520115.1 Aphanomyces invadans
TCTGACAGCGAGAGTGATGGTGGCCCATCCCAACTCTTCTAATTAGGATATGGTACTTAAAGTGTGTAATTCATGGTAGGTTTTATCAAATGGTGCTGGGTTTTTGCTCTTCTTAAATGTACATTGTTTGATCACTTTTGATAATTTTCAAGACTCCTTTTGTTAAGGGTTCCTTATATAGTATTCAACTAGGTTGTTTAGGTCTATCATGAATATAGACGTTTGGAATTACTTGAATCGCTATTGGAGTATAGGTACTGTCTGCCTCTAATTGTGCATCACTTCGTAAGGTGGTGCACAATTCTGCGTTTGGTGCTCATAATGGTAAAGAATTTATGTTTTCGTGGAACAATTCACCCATCACATATCAACGTCACCTCTGCCAAAACATCGAGTCTTAAAACCTGAGGTCTAATGCATGGAGGCGTCACAAAATTGAATTTATTAACGTAAATTACGCGGCTTAGTTCAAGTTGATTAGACCACCTGAAAATTGATAATGTTTACAATAAGTGCATATACATATACTAGAATGTAGAAGGTTCATACAAAGTACCAACATCAATAGCCAATGAGACACTGGCCAAGTAATTCCCAATACAATTCTCAAGCATAGAGCTCGTCAAACGACAGCCACGCAACTCGTGTGGCTGAGGTGAATTATTAGCAAGTTCACACAATAAGAAGTCATTGAGTCACTTCCAAAAACACTTCATCGCAGACAAGAGCAGCCAACTACAGCCAAATGGCACGTAGACAGAGCGTTCAGGATGGCGATGGCACTGGTTTGACAACTCGTGCAAGGAGCCAAGGTGTGGCTTTGCTTGAAAAATGCAGAACCAACGCCAAGAAAAACGGGCACGCTATTCAACTGCACGCCATGACGACGACGGCGATCAAGATGAGTCCACGAGCCCAATCTACGATGCACACTTGGATAGTCAAGGCCCTGATGGGATCCATATACTCACCAATTTCAGTCCCTCCGAGTTTACGTTGCTGTGGGCTGAGGTCCGAAATCATATTGCACGTCACTGGAATGTTGGCTCTGGTCGCAAGTCAGACGTCTCGGCGCGCGACATGCTTTTCATTGTCTTGACGTCGCTGAAGCATTGCGGCACTTGGGACATCGTTGCGGCTGTGTTTCAACAGACAGTTACGTTCGAAAAGCGGGTCATGACGTACTTGGATGTGCTTGATGCATTCTTGTACCGGAAGTTCGTCGAAGCGGCCGCCAAAACGTGGACGGTGACTCGTCTTGCGTCTATGAACCAACGTTTTGTGAACTTTCCTCATGCAAGGTATGCTACGGACGTCACGTTCCAGCAGACCAACATACCCTCTGGATCGTACGCCGAGAAGCAGCTTTTCTTTAGTGGGAAGCATCATTTGTACGGCCACAAAGTCGAGATGTTCGTGCTCCTGAACGGCTTGGCTATCGATTGCTCTTCCTTCGCAAAAGGCAGTGTGTCGGACAAGGCGATTTTTGACGGCAACGTCGAGTTCCACCGTATCACCTTGGCCAAAAAGGGTAGCGAGTCAAGCATGGCGGACGCAGGGCAAGAGGAGAAGGCCATCGCGCAATGGGCTGCGCTGGTCGAGAAGGGCTACCAAGGAATTCAGCACCAAGTTCGCGGCATCATTCCAAGCAAGAAGCCGGCACACGGAAGTCTTACCTCTGAGCAGCCACGAAAATACCGCATTGCATCTGACCGTGCAATCGTCGAAAACTTTTTTGGCCACCTCAAGACACTTTGGGACGTGTGCAGCGACACCTACAGCTGGAATCGTAAAAATTACGACATGCTTGTCCAAACCTGTGTCGCGCTGACGAACGTTCATGTTCGTTTCCATCCGCTGCGGTCGGAGGACGGCGATGTCTATGCTCAGTACGTAAATCGCATGAATTCGATTAGAGCGAGATCGATGAAGGGTAAGCGCAATTCTGATCGTGTTTACCTTTCAAAGCGTAAAGCTCGCCTGGCTCTTGCTCTGGCCTCCGAGAGCGCGTTGTCTGATAATGATGGCGCTAGTGATACTGAGGTGTCATCTCACGATGGGATGTAATTGAGGACATTCCCAAAGTACGTGAAACGTACTTTGGGAATGTCCTCAATTACATCTGTTGCGAAAAAGATAGAAAGTGTTCTTGTTTTGTTACATATTCTCCTTATATAGCACATGAATTAGGTTTGCTTTTGGGAAAAACCTAGATTAGTTGTTTATTTACCAAAGATCATTTAGAATTCATTCTGATTCTGCTCTTGAATTCTATTGATATACTACCTCTGTTCCATATTACTGGCGACATTTGAAATCACACTTTCCAAATTACAACTTTCCTCATGCAAGGTATGCTACAGACGTCACGTTCCAGCAGACCAACATACCCTGTGGATCGTACGCCAAGAAGAAGCTATTCTTTAGTGGGAAGCATCATTTGTACGGCCACAAGGTCGAGATGTCCGTGCTCCCGAACGGCTTGGCTATCGATTGCTCTGCCTTCGCAAAGGGCAGTGTGTCGGACAAGGCGATTTTTGACGGCAACGTCGAGTTCCACCCTATCAATTTGGCCAAAAAGGGTAGCGAGTCAAGCATGGCGGACGCAGGGCAAGAGGAGGACGCCATCGCGCATTGGGCTGCGCTGGTCGATAAGGGCTACCAAGGAATTCAGCACCAAGTTCGCGGCATCATTCCAAGCAAACAGCCGGCACACGGAAGTCTTACCTCTGAGCAGCTCCACGAAAATGACCGCATTGCATCTGACCGTGCAATCGTCGAAAACCTTTTGGCCGCCTCAAGACACTTTGGGCCGTGTGCAGCGACACCTACCGCTGGAATCGTAAAAATTACGACATGCTTGTCCAAACCTGTGTCGCGCTGACGAACGTTCATGTTCGTTTCCATCCGCTGCGGTCGGAGGACGGC
>NW_008580258.1:16789-17742 GCF_000520115.1 Aphanomyces invadans
TCCAAGAAGAAGGACCGTAGCAAAGTCCGTTGCTACAACTGCCAGAAGCTGGGGCACTACTCGTCCGAGTGCCAGAAACCCAGGAAGAAAGTGTCAAGTCAGGAGCCACACAGTCGTCACGCGAACTTGGAAGTCCACGACGAATCGACGACGGATGACGATGTGGAATACATATCCTTTGGACATCTCAAGACTGCAGACGGTGAAGCGAAGCCTCTCGCAGAGCAGCTTCCTGAGCGTCGACTGTTCAATGGCCAGATGCCAGTACACACGCGGAACTCCACCTTGGTGGATCGTAAAGTTTGGGACCACGGAGGCGCGAACAATGCCTCCGTGGTCCCAAACTTTACGATCCATCGGGCACGAGCTGAACGTCGTTGCGACGAAGATTCAAGACTTTACTGATACGAGAGCAGCCAAGAAAAGCGACGGTCAAGAGCAGACGAAGATGAGAACCAACGAAGGGATGAAGCCAGGACATCACGTTCATCAGAGTTGCGAGCTTGTGCACCGTCAGCGGGTGAGCTTTCTTCTCTTCGTCGACATTGTTCTTCTTGTACGCATCCTTTTTCGCCGCGCATGATATGTCTTCATGAACGTAATCATGTGCTTTGAGGTCAATATATGCTAATCGCGTCGAACGTCCTTCGTGAAGGTGAGTAGCTCGTGCTTGAACGGGAATATGGCACGTACGACGTGTCCACCAAGAGTCTTCCGCTTGCCGTTGATGATTGCTTGCGACAGTTTTTTTTGTTTCGATCTGTCCCTTAACCACCCAATGCAAGTGCTCCTTGGCAAGTTATTTCGCTGGCAAAAAAGGCGGCTACTGATGTTCTGTTTGTCGAACGACGCAAGAACCTTTCGCTTCTCGCCGTTGGTGTACGACTTGTGGCAGCTAGGCATGACAGGCAGTACGATACTCTGCTTTCATATGGAATGCACAGCCTCGAGTT
>NW_008580258.1:31027-34900 GCF_000520115.1 Aphanomyces invadans
TTTTTGTTTCGATCTGTCACTTAACCACCCAATGCACGTGCTCCTTGGCATGTTATTTCGCTGGCAAAAAAGGCGGCTACTGATGTTCTGTTTGTCGAACGACGCAAGAAACTTTCGCTTCTCGCCGTTGGTGTACGACTTGTGGCAGCTAGGCATGACAGGCAGTACGATACTCTGCTTTCATATGGAATGCACAGCCTCGAGTTTGAACTTTCAAACATTAACCAATCACAGTAGATTTTGTTTCTGCACTGCAATTGGTCAAAAAGTTTGACAATTATGAAGAGATAATGAAGTATACAAGTGGTAGAATTTATTATAACAGGTCATGTTACAGAGGTGGTAGGCTTTTTTTTAGAGTGTTGGCTTTTCCGAGGTTCACTAATCAAGTCGACGCCCCAACGAGGGCCACGCCGATTTTCATGCAGCTAACAAGAGGATTTCGATGGCCAGTGTCGTCTAGCCAACGCAGGCACAGAGATTGCCAACACAGAATTGCCACATCATAATCATGGGAGCGAAAGCGTGTCGTATTCAATATTCGTTGGTCTTGTGCAGCACGATAGATTATATCATGCGCGCGAATGCACCGTCCCCGCCGGGACGTCTACCTGCAGTGTACACCATACTTGATGTCCATTCCGTTCATACTCTTACGTCGCGAACACTTGAGATGCTTTTCATAGCATCGTCGAGCCCTCGGCCATTGATCGCGCTCTCGTTCACCAGCACGGCCGCCACATCTTTGGTGAATGCCATGTACTGTAAATGTTCACGTGGTGGTCACGCCAAACGTTCAGCACTCGGACGCCAACTCGAAGGCATCCGCCATCTCAAACACAAATGTGATCGAGGTCAGATTTCAAACCCCGAACTTACGAAGTTCTGCCACGGCAAAATGTCGATCCCGTGATCATTCCAGACTCGGCATTCGTCGACGACGGGCGGTGTCGCTGCCGCGGCCAGAATTTGTCGGTCTTAAGTCGTTTGCAATCGCCACTTCGAACGCGAGCCCCCAATATTTAATATTCGACATTGCGGAGACATAGATGGCACCGTTGACCGCCTTGGAAACGCTCCACACTTGCCCCGCTTCTTCATTCGCGAGTCCCACCGCTGGTCGAAGTGAAAGCTGCACAACGGGTGATAACCCGACGCTATAATAGGTGGGACCGTCAACAGGTGGCGTTTTCGATTTCTCTACCCAGATCAAGAAGGGCAGATCAAAAACCGGGTGGGTGGGCTAGTACCCGAGGCGAAACCAAACAGCGCTTATATGTGTTGATTGCGACCTCGCCGTCTTCCACATTCTGCTGCTTAAATCGCCTTTGGTATAACACGCTGTTGAGCAGGAGGGAATGTGACTTTAGCGCGTTTCGAATCACGGCCGAGTAGCCGAAACCTATCGTGCGCGAGTTGCTCTTTGGGTTGCATCAGAGAAACTGCAAGGTCATCATGATGCATGTTAAGCAGTTCCGGCGCTTGTGCACGGATACAGTATCAAGCAAAGGTCCGAGTTGGACAAGGTGGCGTTCCTGATGTGCGGCTTGAAGTTGAAGACTCGCGAGGAAGTTGGGTTTTGATAATGCAAGATTCTGAATCCAGCGATGAAAGCAGCCTTGGAGTACGAAAGGGCGCTCGCAGAGTCTTTAGGCTGAAGGGTTCAAGGGAAGCAGGCAGAACCTTAGGCGCCGATTCGGGAAGAACACCACCGATGGCTACCGCAACGACGCGACAACACTACAGGAGTCTGTCGACATGGAGGTCGACAACTTGAACGTGCGAGAAAACTCCAAGAAGAAGGACCGTAGCAAAATCCGTTGCTACAACTGCCAGAAGCTGGGTCACCACTCATCCGAGTGCCAGAAGCCCAAGAAGAAGATCTCAAGTCAGGAGCCACACAGTCGTCACGCGACCTCGGAAGTCCACGAGGAATCGACGACTCATGACGATGTCGCGATGTCGAGAACATCTCCTTCGGACATTTTAAGACTGCAGGCGGCAAAGCAAAGCCTGGGCCTCAGCGTAAAACGATCCGAGGAGAAGATCAACGGTTGATGATTAAGCCAGGAGAAATGAATGGCAATATCGTGAAAGTCATGATCGACAGTGGCGCAACTACTTCACTTTGCCGCGTTGTCATGGGATCTTGTGTTGTGCGTGAGATGACCGTTCGAATTGCGGGGTATGACAATGTGGTCTCGGACCCGACCCGAACGCGCGAAGTTACAGAGACGTTGGTGATGTACAACATGCGGTTCGACAATGTCACGATGACGAAAGGGACCTGAAGGACAAGGACTTTGATGTCGTTTTGGGTCAGGCATGGTTTCGCCAGTACAACCCTGTAATAAATTGGCGAGATCAAATGATCACTCGGTGGAAGAAGAAGTGAAAACGAATGTTCTGATCACGAAGGACTGCGAAGGATGGATTCTTAAGCTGTTTCACGTGGAGACGCAAGTTCAGTCAACACCTACAGAATTTGAAGCAGTGTTGGAAGAGTTGAAGTTGAAGGATGTTTTTCCCGAAGAATTGCCTGATTGGTTGCATCAGAGCGCTCCGTGTAGTTTGATCTCACGTTGAAGCCCAGTGCAAAGCTGCAGAATCGTTCTACTTTCCAATTGGCGAAAGTCGAACAACAGTCGCTCGACAAGTTCGTGGATAACCTGAAGAATAAAGGATGGGTTGAGTTTTCTACGAGTGACAAGGTTTCAAACAACTTTGGCTGTGCCCAAGAATACGAGAACGGGAAGTTTCCCTCACGCCAAGTGTGGCTGAAGACGGCCACAGAAAACACACCAATTCGTTGGGAGATAGACTACCGCCTTGTCAACTCACAGTCCGAAATTCCCAAGATCCCATTGCTTAACATTAAGGATCTCTTTAATACGATGCGTGGCTGCAGTGTCTTTACAAAGATCCTCCGGGTACCATCAAATACTTGTTGAGCCACATGCACGCAAGTATACTGCCATTCGGACGCACAAGGAGATATTGCAATGGTGCGTAGCTCCCATGGGAATGGCGGGGATGTGGTTGAGACTTAAGCGGTCGCTGTTCGACAAATTCTCTTTTGTGGTGGTTTACTTGGACAACATTTGCATCTACTCGACGAGTGTCGGTTAGCATGCGACACATCTGCGTGCTGTTCTCGAAGTTCTGCGATCGGAAAAGCTTTTCGCGCGTCGTGAAAAGTGCGCCTTTGCAATGCCCACGGTTGACTTCTTGGGACACGACTTCGGCTGACGGGCGCGAGGTTGATGCCAGAAAAGCGCGCGCCATTGAGAAGTGGGCGGCGCCTACAACCCGTAAAGAGCTGCTGAGCTTTCTAGGAATGGCTGGATAAGAGAGCGTTTTAGCAAGCCGGGAATTGATGCAAATTCCCGGCTTGTCGAGCACAAAGACACGCAATCTTCGATAGTTGCACACCGGTTATCTGAAAAAAGACGGATGAAACAAAACGAAACACCCGCAGAGGCTGCCCTCGTGAGGTCCGCTGGTCCCCTGCTATTGAAGCTACGCCTTCTGCAGGCTCTCTGGCGTCGAGGGGCAACCCAAGACCGGATACCAATTCCAAGCGTCGAGTTTAACCTCGAAAAATACAACGATGCGGAATGTTTAGCCAAGTTCCGCTTTACCCGTTCTGGCATTCATATTCTTGCATGACGAGTGCGGCCTTAGCCCAAGTTGCAGCAACCTTTCCATGCCCTACTTCGTAAGGACCTCTTTCCCATGGATATGGCGCCACAGATTTTCCCGACTTGGCACGTCGAAGTCGGTTGGGAAAATCAACTCCCCTACTTTCTCCAGGCAATTCACCGACTTGGGCGAACTTCGAAGCATTACAAATTCGAATTTTTAAGTCGGGAA
>NW_008580258.1:35000-35515 GCF_000520115.1 Aphanomyces invadans
AAATCGCATGAATTCGATTAGAGCGAGATCGATGAAGGGTAAGCGCAATTCTGAACGTGTTTACCTTTCAAAGCGTAACGCTCGCCTGGCTCTTGCTCTGGCCTCCGAGACCGCGTTGACTGGTAATGATGGCGCTAGTGATACTGAGGTGTCATCTCACGATGAGATGTAATTGAGGACATTCCCAAAGTACGTTTCAAAATAGGTTGTGTACTAATATATGATAATGTACACCTGGGAATTAACAAAAGATGTTGCGCAAAAGATAGAAAGTGTTCATGTTTTGTTACATATTCTCCTTTTATAGCACATGAATTAGGTTTGCTTTTGGGAAAAACCTAGATTAGTTGTTTATTTACCAAAGATCATTTAGAATTCATTCTGATTCTGCTCTTGAGGTCTATTGATATACTACCTCTGTTCCATATTACTGGCGACATTTGAAAATCACATTTTTCCAAATTACTGGCGACATTTCATTCTTATTGGCTAGAAATGATGCATACATCGATTTT
>NW_008580258.1:35703-38791 GCF_000520115.1 Aphanomyces invadans
TTCTCACGGTGAAATCTGCTGTGCAACAAGCTCCTGTGCTTCAGTTGCCCGACTTCGCCAAGCCGTTTATGATAACGGCGGATGCGTCTGGGTATTGCTGCGGAGCGGTCCTCTCGCAGTTGGATGCCAAAGGTAACGATCGACTGATTGCCTTCTTGTCGAAGAAGTTCGGGAATACTGAGCGCAACTGGCTATCGCATGAAAAAGAGTTGTACGTCATCAAGCTGGCTCTGACGAAGTGGTGGCCTTACGTTTACAGCTCGCACTTTGACGTCTTCACCGATAATACGACTTGCCACTGGTTCCTGTAAACGCCCGTGTTAGCCGCGAAGCGAACAAGATGGTTGGAATTCTTCGGTCCGTCCGTTTGACTTCACCCTCCACCATCGTCCCAGCAAAACGAGTGTGGTGGCAGACGCGTTGTCGCGTCCTCCGCGCGCCCGTGTTCAAGTTGCTGCTTGTGCGGATCACAATTGTGACGAGACTGTCGCGTGAGATACGTTTGTGACGCAGTGGATCGAAAATGTGCTATCAATCAAGCGCATTGACTTGCGTACACTTGTGTTGATGGCCGACTCGCCTTCTCGGGGGGAGGAGATGCAAACAAACAGTCTCGAAGTCGAAGTACCACAACAACATGCCATCAACCATTCCGAAGAACTATAATACAGCACCGTCAAAGCGGACGAGGAGTTGAAACAAAGGTTCATCAAGCCTACGCCGAGACCAAAGAATTCAAAGATGCGACTAAGTTTGTAAAAAAGGACGAACTCTATTTCGTGAAGTCGAAAGACCAAATTTGCGAGTTTTGTGTTCCCAAGGACGACTTCCTCAAATGCGACATCATTTTGCAAAGCCATGACACGAGCACCACAGCGCACCCTGGGGTTCAGTGCACGCAGTTGCATGTAGCTCAATGGTACTATTGGAACCGAATGGACGAGGTGTCAAGCTGTACGTCGCAACTCGCGAAACCTGTGCACGCTATAAGCCGAGTAGTGCCAAAGCCAAATGGTCGAATGATCCCCATCAAGTCTCCCGACGAATGCTGGCATACAGTTTCCATCGATTGATCACAGGTCTCCCGGTTTCCAATGGCAAAGATTCTATTATGACTTGTGTCGACAAGACATCGAAACGGTTCAATACTGTGCCACGACGTCGAACGTTGATGCACACCAAGCTGCAATGGAGTTCATTGACAGTGTTCTCCGCAACTACAGTCTGCCTGCTGTCATTATCAGTGATCGAGATCCAAAGTTCACTAGTCAGTTTTGGCAAGCCTTGATGAAAATCATGAACGTGATATATACTACATGACCACGGCCGGGCGATCGCAAAGAGATGAAGCCACAGAAGGACAAAACCGAACTTTGGAGGATGCTCCACGTTGCCAACTTGGGTCACGACTGGGCTGAGCATCTCGGAACCCTCCAGTATGCTCATCAAGGACTCGTACAAACATCGACGGGAATGGCGCCCTTTGATTTTGATACTGGCAGAAAGCTTCGCAATTCGGTGTTGATTGACGTCCTGTCGTTGAACGAATATGCAAAGAACTTTGCTGAGCGACGCTATAAGTTGCTAAGGATGGCCCTGGACAACCTCGAAGAGGTTCAAGTCCGCCAAAAGGAATACTATAATCGTAAGAGAGCCGAAGACGGCGACAACGTCATGCTAGCTACTCGCGACATTCCTTTATAGCATGCACAGCTACTCGACGAGCGGGAGGGTCAAAGCTCGTACCACATTTCATTGGTCCCTTCAAAGTGACGGGAGTAATCAACGCAAATGCGATGCGGTTGGCCCTACCTGCGTCAATGCATAATGTCTTCAACGTTGACCGATTGAAGCGCCGTGTGCCAAACCCATCTCGATTCCAAAACCGTCCGATACCGAATGCTGCGCCTCATGTCCTGGACGACAAAGGAAATAAGCTCTTTAACGTAGTAGCGTTGCTAAGGTTATGGCAATTCAATCGCAAGAAGGAACACCTTGTCAAGTGTCATGGTTTGCCAGAGCACGATGGAACATGGGAGTTGGAGCGAACAATCAAGCACGTTGCGCAATTCAAGAAGCTTGTCCCAGACGAACGCGAGGTGACGCCCGGGACCAAGCAATATCAGGGGGAGGATGAAGTGACTAAATGGAGTTAACTTACGACGTCGCGATGTCGAGTGTGCGTGGCCGCAATGAGACGGCAGCTAGCTGCACGCTCGACACCCACTCGAGTGGCACCTATTCTCCTGCATTTGGCCGATCTACATGTGACCTTGAGTACTGTATTGCATTGTGATCTTAAGTTGGTACATTTTAAAGATGCCAATCAAATCACTTCCAATATTTTCTCTGAATTATCAACTACATTGTACCTTACAACACCTCCGTCAGTGATGGACGTGAGGGGGAGGGCGGTGGTCGTTCGATCGAGCAACCTGAAGCCTGCTGCCGAGCGCAACGTCAAACTGCGAGCCCCAGATTCGATACCACGCCCGCCACTCTACGTTCCGAAGCATGGACTCCAAGTACATGACGCCGTTGGGTCGGTAGCGTGCGTGGCATCGCGCTTGCCGTGCCGCCATGTGGGCTGTCTCCCACATCCGCCCAAAGTCGACTCAACAAAAACACGTCAGACAGAGGACGCTGAAGCTCACGGACTGTGTCCTCATCCCTCTTGAACTGACTTGTTTTGTAGGAAGATCGTTGATCGAGGAAGACAAAGGCGGCAGGCGGTTAGACGGCCCCGTTCTCATCGTCTCTGTCGTCCTCTTCTTCGTCGCTGGCCTCTGCGTACGCAAACAGGAGAGAGCAACGTTTTTCAACCCCAAAGACCCCCCGAACACGCCATGAGGACACGCTCCGTCCACGATATCCTGCTACATCTATGTATCGCTACAACTGCCAACGTCGCAGCAGGAAGTTGCCACCGGTCCACGAACAAGCGCGATGCAGCACAACTCGTCTTGTATACACATCGCTGGACACTACACGTGGTCGTTGGCGGCGCCGTTCTTGGCGGCCTCGCTGGCGTGATACGCGTCGCCCTTGGCCTCCAAGAAGGCATGCCACTTGGCACGACCGCCCTTCT
>NW_008580258.1:49257-56447 GCF_000520115.1 Aphanomyces invadans
ACACCTCCGTCAGTGATGGACGTGAGGGGGAGGGCGGTGGTCGTTCGATCGAGCAACCTGAAGCCTGCTGCCGAGCGCAACGTCAAACTGCGAGCCCCAGATTCGATACCACGCCCGCCACTCTATGTTCCGAAGCATGGACTCCAAGTACATGACGCCGTTGGGTCGGTAGCGTGCGTGGCATCGCGCTTGCCGTGCCGCCATGTGGGCTGTCTCCCACATCCGCCCAAAGTCGACTCAATAAAAACACGTCAGACAGAGGACGCTGAAGCTCACGGACTGTGTCCTCATCCCTCTTGAACTGACGTGTTTTGTAGGAAGATCGTTGGTCGAGGAAGACAAAGGCGGCAGGCGGTTAGACGGCGACTTAAGACAAAAAAGGGAAATCGAGAAGTGAAATGATCCTATAATAGTTTTCCTACATCAAGTTCTTCTCTTCCTTGCGCATGCATGACGAGCTTGCAGCTCGCCCTTCAACGCCGCTATTCGGCCGATGGTGTTCATCGTCAGTGCAACTATGCAAACACAATCCCCGCCATGACCTTTCGTCACAAAGTTTTTCGTTTCCGGATCCGGTTGCTTGGAAATTGGATCGCGGCAAACTTCGACACTCCCCTAACTGTGGTGAAAGGTCGTAGCCGTTGGTTTTCCGGGTGATGGCTGTTCTCTGTCTTGTCTCGGCTCTTGAGCTGCCGTTGCCGTGTGACAATCGATCATTGATCACGTTCGGGAGTTGCCGTTAGAGAACTTCGTGGCACATTTCGTCAATCAATGCGTCGGCGCGCATCTCGGTGGTGGGGACGAATTGGAGCGTGAGGCGGCCGTGTTGGACGAGCTCGCAGAGATAGTGATGGCGGACGTCGATGTGCTTGGTAAGTTCATGGATGGCTGTTGACTTGACGTTGCGATGGCTGACATGTTGTCGCAGTGTAGGACTAGTCGACCGTCGTCCACGCCGAGGTCGTCGAGGAGCCCGCGCAGCCATGTCGACTCGAGTGCGGCTTCGGCTGCGGCGATGTACTCAGCTTCACAGCTTGACAAGGCGGTGATGCGCTGGCGGATGCTCTTCCACATCAGTTGGCCACAGAGGATCGACCACATGAAACCGGTGGTGGAGGGGCGATCCGGTCGCGTAGCCCAGCTCGCGTCGCAGTACCCGGACAAGGTAAATTCCCCTGAACCGAAGCTGATTCCCCATGTTGACGTCCCCGCTAGGTAGCGCAGGACTCATTTGGCGCCGAGGAGGTGCTGCGCTAGAGGGTCGTGGAGATGGCAGGACAGGCGTTGTAGGGCGTGGGCGATGTCCGGTCTGGTGCACACCATGAGGTATTCGAGCGATCCAATCATGGCATGGTACTCCCCTTGATCCACAGTCGGATGTTGCTCATCATGCCATAGGTCTTCATGGTCAGCGACTTCAGGGGTGGTGACGGGATGGCAGTTGGCCAGTCCGAATCGTTCGAGGACCTGTGTGGCGTACGCGACTTGGCATATGGTAAGCAGTCTTCCTTGATGGTGGCGGCTGATGCAAGTTCCAATCTGGTAGTGAACGGGACCTTGGCGTTTCAGCTCGATCTTGGTCGCAAGCTCTTCCACGGCTGCGTCCATGTTGGCCGGGGTTGGGGCGGCGATGATAAAATTATCGACATGTTGGTCAAGGTCGGTGAGTGCCCGCTGAAGAGTTCAATCGGCGTCTTCGTGCACTTGGTTGCCTGGAGCACGCGGTTGCAGATGAAGGCTGCGGTGTTGACGGCTTTGGCGCACCAGCGTTTGGCAAGGTTTGCGTGGGTCAGCATGGTCATGGCCATCTCCATCAAGGTACGATGGGTGCGCTCGGCCTCGCCGTTCTGCCATTACTCCCCTGCGGACGATGTCTCGTGTTTGATCCCCATCTGCTTGAGTAGGCGTCAAGTTCGGTGGACGAGTATTATGGACCGCCGCCAGAGGGGAACACTTTGGTCTTGTTGCCCGTTTGGCGCTCCGAGAAGGCCAACACTTCTTGCAGGTTGGTGGTTTGGTCAGCGTTGTTGGTGGAATCGACAAACTTTATTATCGTGTAGCCCGTACAATCGTCAATGTACGCCGTGTAGTAGCGGCGGCCGCCAACCGACGCGACAGGTAACGGTCTCTTGGTGTCTGAGTGCCAGCACTCGCCAGGCGTGTAGGTCCGGGTGCTGCGTTTCGGGACGGTCACGCGGTTTATCTTGGCGCGGGGTCCATAGTCCATGCACGGCTTGGACAAGTCGTTGGTGCGAGAAGGCAGCCCGAGGCCAGCCTTGGCGCATGTTCGCAACGCTTCAACAAGTAAGTGATCGATGCGGTGGTGCCAGATTGCGGTGATGTCGGCGGCGACGGCGGAGTGTGCTGCTTCGCGGGTGAAGACTCCGTCCAGGATGTACAGTACAGTAGAAAGGTTTTGCAACTCATCATTATCACCACCCCCTGAGTAATTGACAAAATCGAAAGTGTGCCTCCAGAACATTGTTAATGATACTGTGAAAACGAATGAAATTTTACTGGATTTCGTGTGCTGTGGTGACTTCCATCTTTATCCTCACAAGCGAAGGCATGTCGACACAGACCAAGCGACGCAACTTTACCGAGCAGGAGGACATCATGCTACTGCGCCAGGTATCGCTTGAAATGCCCTTCCAGACACGCCATGGCCAAGTTATGGAACGGTGGGCAGCCGTCGCATCGGCGCTGCAGGGTTCGGGCGAGTTCACCCGGGACGACATCGACGCCAAACGTGCATGCAATCGCTTCATGCTGTTGTTGGACGGCCACCGCAGAATCAACAAGGAGTCCCAACGCGCGTCTGGTGTGTCCGAAGAAGTCGGAGAGAAGACGATTCTTCTGGACGACTTGATGGTTGCGTACGACGACACCAAAGTGGTCGAGGCTCAGCTTGCGGACGAAACCCGTGAGGCTGCTGACCATGCCGAAGCAATGGGGAGCTTTATAAGAGCCGAGGCCATGAAGTCCATGGGGCCGAGGCAGATAGTGGTGCTGGTGTAGGTAAATTCATGAGAGTATTTGCCCTCATGCATGAACAAGCCAAGGCAGAACTTGAATTTCAGAAGGAGAAGTTCGACAAAGAATACGAAGAACGACGCAACGACCGCGAGATCATGGCGGAGCAAATGCGCCAGCAACAAGAATCAATGAATACGTTGATCAGGATGATGACAAATAAATCATAATCCTAAGCCGTGCTGTAAGTGTCTCAATAAGGTATGTCGATGACAAGCAAACACAAACTGTATTAGATGTCAATTATCTCCAATGTATCTAGATATTCTCGAACTGTTGGCGGCTTCAACCCAAAGAACTGGCTGATTTGATTTCCTTCAAAGTGGCAGCAATGGCAATTAGTCAAAAGCATCGCAACAGCAATGACTTTTGCAACCGGCGATAGTCGAAATTTTGACAACGTCTGAACGTGATGTATGCCTACAACGACTTCAATATCTTGAAGTTCCATTCCACGGACTGCCTCACTCGACTCATCCACTTATTGAAATCTTGTCTCTCTGCCGTCAAACTGTTTCCCTTAAAGCCAGAAAGCAAGAATGGCATAATGCCATAGGCGGGATCACCATACATGACCTTACCCTCAAACAAGGAACGATCATTAGCGAATTGTTCCATCAAGCCACTATGTCGCAGCATCGTGGCATCGTGTCGACGACCTTCAACGGGGCCAAAAGTGCAAGCAAATGCCATCGGGTGCCGTCACTGCCTGGTAGTTGAGGCAGTGGATTCTATTGTGACCACTGTAAACTTGCCGCTGCAAGTTTTCGCCAGTGCCGGTCGAGGATATGCGGCACGTCTGGAGCTTCGTGCCGTTGATAAAACCGAACACGTTGGACAACGGCGCCCCCTTGGCAGTTACAGCGTCACAGTACCGATCCATGTTCTGGGCAAGCAACTTCTTGTTGAGGTAGAGCAGCGAGCCCCACCGGTCGTATAGTTCGTTGATGACGTGAGAAAGATTTCGCACAAGGGGGATCGTGATCTGCCAAACGTTGTCGACATGGTGTGGAGGCGAACCGGAAAAGTCAAACGGCCCAGCACGATGCACATTGCTTCATCTCGGTGAACTCGATTTCTCGTCTCGATGACAATTACAGCGGATAGACCAAGGACAAAGCCCAACTCTTTGATGCCGGCAACGTCGAACCGATAATCCAACAGTGCGTTCGCGTCCGTCATTGCGTCTATCGAGAAGCGAACAGCCGGGATTAATGGACGTTCCACGACTCGCTCAGCCAACAGTGCAAGAATAATCTCGCGTTGGCGTCGCGTCATGGACATTGCGAGCAGCAGTACGAGTTCCTTCTGGAAGAAGGCCATCGCGCCGCCGTTTGGCGCGAAACAGGTGGAATTTTCAGAAACCCCGAAACCATATCCGGAAGAATTGTGATGACACTGACGCCAATGATTTGCAAAACACAAAACCAGGTGTCTGCATCATTATCTCCACACCGTGAATTGTCGAAATTGTGAGGATGAGGATAATGTAAGGATGGGTTGCAAAACCTTTCTAGTGTAGCGCGTGCCATTGACTTGGAACCGAGCAGGATCATGCACGCATCTTGTTGGAACTCCACGCGGACCTTGTGGTTGGCCCGCATCAACGCCGGGATGGACAGGAGCGTCGTCGACATACCCTTGATCAAGAGCAAGTCGGTCAGGGTAAGTGTTGTGCGTGAGGGCGTGCTGATGTTGAGCTACCCCATGGTAGTTGCGACGGTGACGCTGCCGTTGGCCACGACCACTTGACGGTTGCACTGCTCGTATCAAACAGGTGCTTGCTGGCGCCGGTCATGTGGACGGACGCGCCGGAATCGACGACGATGTGGAGCTCGATGGTACGTGTGTCGGTCGTTTCGACCGAGTATGCCATGTCGTTGGTGTCGCTGTCGTTGCTGCCACCATAGGACGATGCGACTTCGAAGTCGGCGTCGGGGTCGTCTTCGTTGATGTGGCGTCGTTGGTTGCGGCAGATGTCAAGTGCGTCGCCGTTGTACGTCAAATCCGAGTGGCTAAGATGTGTGATTCGTAGGCGTTCGGCCTAGCTAAGGGCTGTATCCGTCGACTTCGCGGGATCGGCATTCGATGGCGCGGATATTGTAACTTGGTGACCAAGTAGCGTCGGGTTAACCACGGCGGAATTTCTGCAACTGTGGTGTAGTCTTCGTTTGGGGTCCCGTGTTGGCGACGGGCTGTTGTTGATGAACAACAGTCTCACTGGTTGGACCGTAGGGTGCCAGTCGGGGTCGGTGCGTAGCGGAAGTGCCTCTCCGGTTTTGCCCAGGAAGATGGGTCCGTTGTCTTCGGCCGCGTCTTGGGTAAGTTGGCCGTCATCGCCCTTCGTCTCATCGTCGGACTCTCCTTGGTGTAGGTCGATCATGTCGACGCCGCTTTCAGTTGCTGAGCACATGAAGACGGCTGCGTTGGAGTGGTCCTTTCCATCGGACCGATGCCCTTTGGAGTTTGTCCGACCGTTCTCGCGGGCCTTCTTGCGGCACTCAGACTGCCAGTGCCCTTTTTACCACAGTAGTGGCAGGTTTCCTTGGCCGAGGAACGGTCGCTTCGTTCGGCTTGGCCACTTCGGGACGCGCCGCGACCTCGGCCACGTCCGTGACCACTGCATCCTTGGCGCCGCGGCCACCAGCGACGAACAAGGCGCGGTCTTCGTTGGCTTGGCCGCGTGGTGTCTTGATGGCGCCGTTCCGGACGGCTGCCTTCCACTCGGCTTCAAGCGCGATCTTCGTCTTGGCGACGGTTTGTTCGCTGTCGGGAAGGTTCGACAAGCGATCGACAAGATGGCAGAACTCCCACGGCATCAAGGCAAGTAGTTTGAGCACTTGGTTTGACTCTGTCTCTGTGGCTCTCACGTCCGATAGGCGCTGGACGAGGATCTGGAACCGGTAGATGAAGTCCGGCAGAGTCTCTTGGCGCGGGTCTCACGACAGCTTGGCCCACTCCATCGCGACCTGGATCCGGTCGATCTTCGTGATTGGTTTATGGTGGGCTACCAGCGCTTCGTAGGCGATGCGGACGCGCGTGTATCCTTCGATGTGGCAGTACTAGCTGGGTTCCAACGTATCGATGAGGATCCCGAATGCCTTCTGGTCGTCGCTGCTCGCGTCCAAGGTGGCTGACGTTGGCGTGTGAGTCAGATACTGATGCATTCCCTTCATCATGACCTTCACGCGGAAGTAGATGCCCCATTCGCGGAAGTTGTGGTCGTTGAGCTTGAGTGTGGAGGTGATGTTTGCCATATTCCTTTTTGTTGGTGGGTGCCTTGTGTTGGGCTCAGAACCTCTTGAACTGATGTGTTTTGTAGGAAGATCGTTGGTCGAGGACGACAAAGGCGGCAGGCGGTTAGACGGCGACTTAAGACAAAGAAGGGAAATCGAGAAGTGAAATGATCCTATAATAGTTTTCCTACATCCAGTACTTCTCTTCCTTGCGCATGCATGACGAGCTTGCAGCTCGCCCTTCACCGCCGCTATTCGGCCGATGGTGTTCATCATCAATGCAACTACAATGTATGCAAACACAATCCCCGCCATGACCTTTCCACAAAGTTCTTCGTTTCCGGATCCGGTTGCTTGGACTTTGGCTCGCCAATCCCTGCGATGCGACGCGAGCGGAGTCGAGTGGTCTTTCAGCGACCCCAAGTCCATGGTGAACAGGCCTAATGGCGCCGCGCGAGACGGTGACTCGGACGGCAGCGAGTGCTGGGATTTGTACACGTCCAACACAAACGACTTCGTGCCTGTCACGTTGAAATGGGTCCAAAAGGAGTAGTTCGTGGCGTAGTCCCCGAAGGATTAGCATGTAAGTCATGGCCATCGTGACCTGCGCCGCATCCGCCACGACAATGCTCGCTCGATCGACGACGCGAAGCCAAGACGGTCGATCCTTGCCGCCTCCCACGTCACCGCACACCGTCATGGCTCCAATATTTGGCGAAACTGTCCGTCGTTTCCAACGCAATTGCACGAACGTAACGAAACTACGTCTCCGGGATTCGGGGCAACCGTCCAGAGTTGTGGTTGTGCCAAGACGGACCGGCGGGACGATGCGTCGCGTCTGTGCAGTCGTGGATGGAATGGTCGGTGGGGTGTGCGACATCACTTGACATGGCGCATCGCGCGCGAAACCGGACCTGGTTA
>NW_008580258.1:57063-59726 GCF_000520115.1 Aphanomyces invadans
ATGGACAGCCGCGCCAATTGTGATTGCGCAGCATGGATTCACACTGCGCCACTATCGTGGTATCGCGGAGTTCCTTTCGCCCGTGAAAGTCGAGCCAGCACTAGCACGTAAACCACCGGGCGCTCGAAGTCACGCCGAGCAGGATTCACACAGCACCGAACACGAGGTTAACCATGAAGGGTCGCGTCCGAAGACGTCAAAGCTCCCGACGCTGTGGGCTATCGAGCAAACAGGTGTTCTGCAGTCGTATGCCTGGCTTGCCACTGATCGCGGGCTACTGCTGCTGTGTAGACGGAGTGACAAGCGGCCACTCTATTGACACGGCGGATGCGATGCCAGATCCTGTGGGCAGACAGCAAACTCGAGATCTTTCCTGCAAATCAAGGGTCAAGGATGTATGCATGTGTGCATGTGGCACACGCATGCTGCTGAATCCATCCGCAAAAAGTGGTGGACACAGCATGGCTCGAACAAACCGCTTCGCAACCACGTCGAACGATGCTCAAGCTGCTTGGAGGGCAAACGTGCCGCAGTGCACAAAGTCCATGGCACAATCACGAAACAAGGAAAACGTGGAATTCATCGGAACGAGTGCTACCGCGCTGGTTTGACTGGCGGATGGAAACGATTAGGATCGTCGCGGGGCTTTTATCCTGTGCACACCGACGACCGGCGCATGCAGCCATAACATTGCTTCAACGCAGCACGGCCGTCTCGAGATCGCCCACATCCAGATCTCAACCTGTCTCGACTCAGGGCAAGACCGTTTCAAGTGTAACGCTTGGATCGAAACGGCGACACGACGTTTGGTTCAAACCAGACGATGCAAGTTGCCGCTGCAGAAACGACGGTCGACCCAGCGGCGGCAGATGCCTCGAGCTTGTTTCGCAGTCATGCCGTCTCCCTTGTCGGCAGCGCGATGGCCGTGATGGCCTCGGTGAGCATCACGTTGGCGTATATGACGATCTTGGACTCGTACGTGCACAACAACTATTTCTGGACACACTACATCGAGATAGGGGCCCAATCGTGCCTTGCCGACGCATTCAACGCCCAGCTGGGGCAGCGGTGCCGGGTTGTCCCCTTGGTCTCTGTTGATGTCGCTTTAGCCAAGGACTACTCCACACATCCACAACAACTCCAGCGTCGCGGAACCGTCAAATTGCCCGCCTGATAGCGATTGAAACTCCACAAACGAAAAACCAAGATTGGTGAAATCAATGCATCTGTGTTGGAAGAGCTTGGTCTACTACCAGTAGGGCTAGTGTGCTGCAGCTTCGTCGAAGAGGATTCCATCGATAAACGTCCGCAAGGCAATCAGGTCAATGGAAATATGGGGATTTGCGAGGGCTGCCAAAGCCGGTGGTATTGCAACACCAGTGTAGATAAGAGCAAGTGGAAACGAAATCGCAAGCGGAGGCAAATGAGGATGACCAAACGGCACTTCTTGATTGGGCTGACCTCGCTGGCACAAGATGGCCACTCGGTCGGCGTTGATAGCATTGATTTTGATTCCAATCGCGACCTGGACAGAAGTGTTGTCCATCCAACGTTCCAGTTTCGCACGGAGACGACCGAGGCTTTCATTCTTGTACGCGATCTCAACAATGACATTGGGATATGGATGGTTGTTTGCAGCCGCCAGCACCGCGCCTCCAACTGCCAGACCCGCAGGAAAAAGACAAATTTCTGGCTCTTGACCGTGCTGTCCAGTGCGGCATGTTGGATCCGTCGCCATTTCAACAGTATCCAACAGGCCAATGTCATTCCCGGCCCTTCCGACTTGATCGCGGATGATGGTTGCGATTCGACCTGCGGTTTTCGAGTGAACGAACGATGGGATGCTGTACATGACCACTCGTCCTTTTCCCGTTCCATCTGCAAGGGGCTCAAAGACCCATCGTCTCACTCGTCCTTCGTTGCGGTTGAGCCATCTTTGGAAATCATCCCACGTGATGGCAGCACATAGAATGACAGGTCCCCATGAAACATCGCCGTTCTCGTCGATGTTTGGTGCATTGGCGGGTGGGTCGTGCCAGATGTATTGCAATTCCTTCGTGGCTTTGTCACAATCTGTCACGTGGATGAGATGTCTTCGTCGGAGTTCACTGTTGTGCGACACTGCTGGTACCAACTCTGTGTCATGTGTCGTGGATCGCGTGGATGCATGTCTGATGCTTCCACCGACGTCGAAGCGTGCCTTCGACTTTCTCTCATTTGCAAGCATCTCGGTCGGACAGGACAGGATGTCTTCTCTTGAAGAAGAGAAGTCCTGGGATCTGCTGTCTGATTGGATTGTCCCTGTCCCTGTTCATACAGTATTTATCCGAATGGCCCCTTAATGGATCGACCTGGAGTCCAGGTCGATCCATTAGTCCATTCAGAGCGCGACTGGCCTCGGGTGCCGACTAAACGTGAAAATCATAAAGAAAACCGGAATAACATAAAATTGAGACGGAAAATCATAAAAGCGAGTCGGAAGAACATAAAGAGCGTGCAACTCTCCAAGAGACGGGCGGTGACGTGATCGCTCTGGAGGAAGAAAAATATATTTCCGCCCACGAATTTGTGGTGAATCATCAATTTATCATCCCTCGCCCAAGACCCTCAAGTATCGATAGGTCCATCCTTTTATGGAGGTTATATGAAAGGATGATGTATTC
>NW_008580259.1:0-1863 GCF_000520115.1 Aphanomyces invadans
GAACTTCATGAAGCAGATTGGAGTATGTGTTCGTGTATCCCGCGTACGCTTGTTCGAAGTGTGAATACGACTGATACTTGTTGAATACTGTCGCGATGGTTTGCCGTTCGGAATACGTTTTGCGGTCTGACTTGATCATTGATTTCGTGTAGTCTTTGAGGGCACATGGGCAGTCATGCTTGTGATCGACGAAGAACCACTGTTCCCACGCATCTTTCGCCGACCGAGCAGTTGGTATGATCTTTGACACCACAAAGTCTTGCATCGAGCTCTGAGCCAATGGAGGCTGTTTGGTGACAATCGCGGACGGCATACTGGGAGTAGCTGGCGACGTGCTGAGGACACTGCTCGTCCTTTCGTCCTACAGACGAGGCATCACATATTGAGCAATTTGATTTACAACTTCCGCCACGTTGGTTGGTTCCACGCCGACACCGTGCGGCCCTCGGTGGCGCGTCTGCAGTAGATGTGGGAGTCGATCGCGTCACTGAGACTTTTCGTCACCAAATATACGCAGCACGTCTTGGTGTCCTCGCAACGACACCAGGCCATCAATTTGCGGAAGTTAAACTTCCGTTCCGGCGATTCAAACACACGGTAGAAGCACCCACTACGACGCACACTGTGCAATGAGATGTTGACCGACAGCGAAAGGGTGCTTTCAACGAGGTCGTTGATTTGTTTCCGCAGAAAATTCTGTTCCATAGCTTTTGCCCAGTTGATCTATACACTGCCTTGATCAGACACGTGACTTGTAGAAACACAAACGCGTCGTTGGTGACATTCATCAATGTCACCCCAACGGCATTTATAAACTCGTTGTAGAAACCACACAGACGGAGGCAGGGATACGCTCGATCGTCCACCAAGCCATACACTGGCACTCCTTTTCGACACTCGCTTTTTTGTGCCACCGCAGACGAATGGAAACATGTTGGCCACCAGGCGAGTCACCGAGGACGACATCGCACCACTTGAGCGCAAGCATCTCGCAGATCCGGAAGCAACCCAGGTCGCACGCGCAGAGCAAAAACCGCAACAATGCAGCCATGAACGGGTTCACGTGGGCTAACGAGTTCACCAAAATGGAGAGTTCGTGCACGGTGTGGGGTGGGCCTTCTTTTCGTCATCAATCTTATTTTGTCGGTTGTATTTATGTACTAACCCAACAACGTATTGTTTGGTTTCCATGGCATGTGCTGGATATGGATCGATCTTGCGTTGTTTAAAGTACGACACCAAAGCCGTCTTTGTGGAATCGATTGTCCTTGCCTTCCTAACCAGTGAGTACAGGTGGTGCAGAAAGTGGGTGCAGTCGTTTGTGGTTGCTTGCGAGGGCACTTTGTATGGGTTGGCAGAGCGAAAGCATGTTTTGAATTGCCGTTTTCATGTAGCATACGTGCGCTTAGTTGATACTCCATGAAAGGAGGCTTGAATCGACTCCTTCGTCGGCAACTCGTCCATGCCGAAATTTGTCGTTTTGAATGTCGTGTCTGTATATTATGTACTAATATCCACTTGAAATCGATATCACTGACAAAGACCTCAGTTATTGAACACGAAGTCTATTAAAAAGCTGATGTAATCACACAAAAAATTTATTTTGAATTGATGACCGACACAAATATGTCAGGTAAAAGGAATTGAAGACTTGGAGCAAGTAGGATGCAGACCTTTATGAATTCGATCAGACTTGAACCCGGCGTGAAAATTTGTGCCATGAAGTCATCGACCGCTGTTGTGCACCGCCGCTGCAAACAAGCGTCCACTGCCAAGGTGGGCGACAAAATCTTGGACGATGTGCCCCTTGCTTGCGTTTAAGTGGTCGACATGATCGATGAGCCGACGGATAATTCTATCACT
>NW_008580259.1:1963-2472 GCF_000520115.1 Aphanomyces invadans
ATGTAGCATACGTGCGCTTAGTTGATACTCCATGAAAGGAGGCTTGAATCGTTTCCTTCGTCGGCAACTCGTCCATGCTTCGCCTGCTCGAGCTGAAATGGTAATTTCGTGACACCGATTTGGTCGTTTCAAGAGTAATTCGATTTTGTCCAATAGAATGCTCTACATGTTAAATGTTTGTTCACACTGTCAATGTTGTCGCCTGGACACTTACATCGACCAATCGTTGGGCGAGAGTACTCCATGACCAACCACATCGTGAGCAATTGTCGGTTGGCCAACCAAATGGCCGAAAATTGTCGTTTCGAATGTCGTGCCTGTATATTATGTACTAATATCCACTTGAAATCGATATCACTGCTGACGTAATCACACAAAAATTTAATATTGAATTGATGACCGACACAAATATGACAGGTAAAAGGAAATAAAGACTTGGAGCTTGTAGGATGCAGACCTTTATGAATTCGATCAGACTTGAACCCAGCGTGAAAATTTGTGCCATGAAG
>NW_008580259.1:2572-3172 GCF_000520115.1 Aphanomyces invadans
GTCGTGCTGCCGCCGTCGAAGGGCACGAACTTGCAAGTCCAGTGCGCCGTGTCAGCGGAGCAAGGCCTTGTCCACTACAAGCTCGAACGCGGCAGCATCCGCATGGAACAAAACGCGCTGTTCGTGGAAGAAGTCTACGAAGCTGTCAAGCGGTCCGACACCTGGCGCGACCACTTTGCCGGCAAGGGCGTTGTCATCGTGTTGGACAACGCGCCGGCCCATTCGCAAATGGAAAGTCGCGTTGTCCAAAACGATGACATGACGCTGCTGCGCCTCGGCCCCTACTCACCGATGCTGAACCCCATCGAAAGCTTCTTCAGCGTATTGAAGGCTCGCATCAAGAGCTACCTCGACCTCCACACTGATGCTATGTTTGAGCGTGGTGAGTATGGGACGTTTCTCGAACGACGAATGGTCTTACTTGAGGATGCTGCACGCGCGTCGCTGCCATGCATCACGCAGTCATTGGTGGTCCGCGAGGTCATCTTCTGTCAGCGCAACGTCGAATAAGCCATCCTATTGGAGAGCATGGTGTATGGTCAGTAGGCAGTTCATATTGAATGGAAAAAGTTCATATTGGCTTGGAAATTTGTGTGTTTT
>NW_008580259.1:4123-4726 GCF_000520115.1 Aphanomyces invadans
TGGCCCCAGTGTGACGGAGAAAAGCATAAAGGCGCAAAATGTCGAGCCTTTCCTCCTTTGTAAGGGCTCGTCGCTCAGACTTGACAAAAGCAACGACTTGTTCAAACTCGGACGTGTTCATTGCGTAGGTTGCAAAATGACCTTTTATCAACTGCTGAGGGATTAGCTTGCACCAGCTGTTTCACGAAAACCGTTGACTATTTATATCGTTCGGCTACCGAATAAAATTGTTTATAGGAGAACTTAAAGATTCACAGTTGAAAATGACTATCATTCTTACCTTTGTTCGAGTAAATCTCAAGGACTACTTGGTTTTAGAGTAATCTATTGATAGATCCTTGTGTGTTATGGATAATACTATCCACATACGAAATTTGAGATGATTTGTGTTGATATGACTAAATTGATTAAATTATGGCCATGTCGTTTCCTCGATGGTGTCGGCCACCGTAAGTCTCGACAGTGTGAGAGAAATCAACATCTTGGCCCTGTTGGAAAAATCGTGAATACAATCGTGAATCGCCGTGCCTCGCCAAGCGGGACATGCTGGTGCACACACATAAGAGTACGTGTTCGGAAGAGGGGTCAAATGGTTGTCCGCCA
>NW_008580259.1:4826-15206 GCF_000520115.1 Aphanomyces invadans
TGCACGAGTGGCTACGAAACAGCGCGGCTGCGTCTGCACTCTCCTTTCATGTCGTGCGCATGGTGAACAACAACTGGGAGATCGTCGTGGAGACGCCCGCCACCTGCCCTTTGCCACTTTTGACCGTGTCGAGGGCATGGAGAGGTTCGACTCATTTCCCAGGACGAGTCACCGGCGCACGTAGCCGAGGTGGAGGGGCAATGCGGAAGCTGCTCGCGGAATGTTGTGGAGTCCAAACACCGAGTCCTGCACACGTATCAATTGTCCTTCGTGGCACAGAGTCGACGTATGTCGTGGCCGTCTCATGTCCAGTTGTTCATCTGCCACGGGGCCCTATGCAGAGTTGGAATTGGACGGGAAACGAGGATGCGTTGCTCGAGGAACCGCAAGGAGTCGATGGGGATTGCTTCGACATCCAAGCAAGCTCCATGGGCTTCTGAGGTCCACGTTTGCTGGCTCTGCGAGTGGCAAAACCAGGACTTTCATCGTGACTTGTTGACCGTTGTTGTATGGCGGGCAGCAGTGTCCATCCATCGATGCGCATCGCTGCTGAAAAAAGACGTGAAACAGCCGTCTCCGCCGCCTTGGAACTCCTGTATTCCATTTGCGCATGGTTCCTGATGCCATTGCGTTCACGATAGATACCCTCTCGAGCGGCCGCTTCACAAGCAGGGTCGTTCGATCCGACTCGTGGTGTGCATTCACGCCGCTGGGGTGCTTCAAAGTCACCTCGTCCCGTCCTGATGAAGCAATGAACAACACTGTTCTTCGTATTTGCAAAGCTAGTCGCGACAATGCATCCCCCCACTTCGTCGTCCAACCTCCCGTTTTGGAATCTACGTTCGTCGCGGCTGCTGACTCAAGTTGTGTTGGGCAATCGATGCAAACGTTGCCAAGAATAGCCCCCGACGTGCTGCCGTTTTCTCGTGACCCTCGAGCCATTTCGAAACATGCAGATCCACGTTGTTTCTAAGCTTGACTTGTTCGCCATGCCTCGCCCAAAGACCCGAACCCTGCAGATGCCCCAAACCCCCCAGAATGCTGCTGGCGCCGTCCAGTTGGCGAAAGCGCTCAAGACGTTGCTCGGGTATCTCTGCACGATTCTGCTGGTTGTCGACGTGTGCGGCAACAACTGGGAGCTCATCGACTACGTCGGAGACGCCAAACACCTTCTTACGCCCCTCTTGACCGTCGCAGAGTTTGACCAGATCGGCCACGCGTTCGTTTTCCCGGTGGGCAACGCGCCGGACCACGTGTCGCAAGTTGGCCAGTTCATGATGAACACGTCCCTGGCGCAGATCCAGGCGCGCGACAGCGACACGTACATCCTCGGCACGACGATGCATCCCATCCAGGACAGCGTCAATGACATTTGCGGTCACCTCGTGAGCTCGTACCCACTTCCAAGCGCCAATGCGACGTCGGTGCGGCTGGGAAATGTCGCCGACGGCATTTCGTTTGTGCGGGGCACCGCACTCAGCCACTGGTTCAGCGACACACGTTCAGCTCCCCCCGCCGACCAGGGCATGAATGAAACGCAGCTGAGGGCGATGGGCTATGGGCCAGTTCGCCATGGCACGGACCTGCGCCTGACGACCCACGTTGCCGTCCCCCGTCCAGGCGAAATCGTCACGACGTCGATTTCAATGTATCGCTTCTTTATGAAGGCGTTTTGCTCGGGATGCGTGCCAGGCACGGAGCTCGGGCTAGACACGTGTGCGATTACGTATTTGTACAACGAAACAACACACTCCCTGGACGTCACGGCCAGCCAAGCCGCGGTCGGAAGCTCCCACGAGCTCGGGTTCATATTTCAACGGCGCGGGGGGCCGATACTCGCTCTGTACATCCGCTTCGCCATAGTGCTTCTCGTCTTTGGAGTGTACAGTGCCAGTCAGAAAACCGTGCAGTGGGTGGAGTTCGTGCCCGAGTCGTTGCCCCAGCGACTGCACAACGTCGTTGCGCCGCCGCTGTACAGACAGCCCTGTTCAGTGTTTGGGCTGAGTGATATTTGCTTCAACAGCGACATCTTTGTCGTGCTGTACACGCTGGCCGTGCTCGCAGACGAAGAGATCAGCTTGGTGTACTCGAGGGTGCTGTATCGGTGGTACCGATCGACTTCGTTTAATCTGTGGATCGAGCTGCGCCTCATGTCGATGACGATGCGATGGCTGTGGCTCAACTGCTTTCTCCTCAAAGCCGCCAAGTGGACGTGTGACTTTGCCAGCGTGGCGCAGTACACGGGGGAGAACCGTGTCATGGGGTGGCTCACCTTCAGCTCGGTCACATGGGTTTACCTCAGCGTGTTTGTGCTGTTTCAGCGAGCCAATTTCATCGAGTACAGCAACTCGGTTCTCATAGATCTCTCGTGTGCCACGCAGAACCTGGACGCGGTCTCCGTGGCATTCCTCGATAGCTGGTACGTGCGGTCGATGCCGGACCTGGTCGTCGTTGTCCTCGTCAACTTGATCGTGCTTTTGGCGATCGATCGCGTCGTGAATTGGCAGTGGTGGCGGGCTACCGCCAAGAACTCGCTGTGTCGCCAGCTCATGTTTAACTCGACGTCGATTCTCGCCGACGTTCGTGGCGACGCGATCGACCAGCCTGGCTACGCTGGCTCGTGTTTGGTCATCAAGGCGCGCGCGCTGTGCACGTTCCGCTGGTTCTTTTCAACCCACCTGACTGCATTTGGACTCAAGGAACACCCGGCGATTCTGCGCGCCATCCACTCTGCAAGGCCACACAAAACGGATCCAGGATCGTCCAGCGCCGACGTCACAGCCGACACGGCGCCCATGCCGTCCGAGAGGACAACGCACACCTCGGTCGCGTGGCTTTCCGATCACGACGTCGTGAAACCTGTGCCGCCGACCGATGCTGCAACCCTCTACTTGATCGTGCAGGACCGAGACGGGCATATTCACGTCGTAGACGGAACCAAGCGGGAAATGCAAGAGCTAAACGTTGAGGTCAAGATTCTACGGGACACCACCATCGTATTGGGATAACAGAGAGCCTTCCGCTGCGTGAGACGAGTTGGTTAAGCTCCAGGTAGTCTTGGCACGGAGCGTCGGTAGAGTCTAGGTGAAAGCGAGCCAGCGGCGGCGGTGGAATGCCTTCGTCCCCACAAGCTATTGCTAAGGGTCGCATCCACACGAGATGGAAACGTCGAGCGCATGACGATGTTTTTGACTCGTTTCGAGTGCTGGATGGCGCTGCGAGATGCAGAGGAAAGCAGATGCCCAAGTGAGCCCGCCATACGAACGTGCGTCCGGGCGCCTTCGAGCTGTGGCAGTATTTGCCGCTGCACAACGAGTGTGCCGTCCCCATCCCTGGGATGCAACGTGCCAGAACCTTTCGTCTGAAGACCGCGCGGATGGAGAGCATGTCGGTATAGCACGCACCCCTCCCTGGACACTTTGTCGTCTCCAGCAACAGTTATGCAAAACGTGCGCAAGACACTTCACGCGAACGAAACGAACGTAGATACTGACGGCATCGCATGCTCTCGTTATCCAAGTGGCTGGAATGCACGCGGTCTACCGTGCGCACGACCAGCAGAATATCATCGAAGGCAAAACGTTGTATCGCGCAAGATCTTGACTTCGACGCTGAGCGCCTGCAGCTCCTTCATGTGGTCGTTGAGCAAGTGGATGCTGCCTGCGCGATCCTGGACGAGGATGCAGTGGTCGTTCTGCCGCGCATCCTCTTCGGGTGCGACGGACACCTCGTCGCGTACGCAGTCCGTCGGTGGATCGACCAGTTGCCGCGGAGTCCTCTTGGTCAATTGGTGCACAAGTCGATGCGTCGTCCCGCTGTTGCGGGATGGTTCGCCTTGCCGTCCTTTGGAAAAATGTCTCAAGGCACTGGGGTGTTCGACCAGGCCAAACCGCGTCAAGTGGCTCGACAGAAACCAGCGAAACGTGCACAGCGCCCGCGCCTTGATCGTGATGTAGAAGACTCTCGCGCCGTCCGTCGGGCGGACGACAACTGTCCAGTCCCCATTGATGCCGGCAAGAATCGACGTCGAGTTGAACATGAGCTGGCGACCGACCGAGTTGAGGGCAAACGACTGCCACCAGCTTCGATTCACGACGTGGTCCATGCACAAGAACACTGCCAAGTTGACCAACATGGCGGCCGCAAGCGCGGGAATCGTGCGAATGTACCAGCTATCCAAGAACTGGACAAACGTCGAGTCGAGGTTCTGCGTCGTCGAGTGGAGGTCGACCCGGTCCGAGTTGCTGAGCTCGACAATGTCGTTGCGCTGGAACAACACAAACACCCCGAGGTAAATCCACGTCGACGAGCTAAAGTTGAGCCACCCGACGACCCGGTTGTCGCCCGTAAACCGTGTCATGCTGACAAAATGACAGGTCCACTTGGCGGCCTTGAGGACAAAGCAGTGCAGCCACAGCCACCGCAGACTCATCGAGAGCAACCGAATCTCGATGAACATGTCGTCCGTGTTATGGTGCCACGTGTGCATCTCGCACGAAAACAGCATCGCGATCTCTTCGTCCAAGAGAACCGTCAGCGTGTACAACACGACAAACACGTCGCTGTTGAAGCAAATGTCGCTCAAGTCCAAGACAGAGCACGGTTGGCGGTACAGCGGGGGCGCGACAATCCCTACGACGCGCCGGAGTGCACTCTGCTGCAGCGCCATGTCTGTCCACTGCACGGTCTTCTGGCTAGCTCCATACACGCCAAGCAGGAGCACCACCACCACGAAGCGCACGTACAATGCGACGACAGGGCCTTGTCGCCGCGGAAAGATGCCTCCGAGTTCGTGGTATTGCCCAAGAATTGCGTGGCTTGCCGTGACGTGGACAGCGTGCGCTGCATCGTTGTACGAATACTCGATCCTGCACGCGTCCAGCCCGAGCTCCGTGAACGGTTCGCATCCCGAGCACAGAGCCTTGACGAAGAAGCGGTACATGGAGACCGTCGTGGTCGACGCTTGATGGGGTGGCGGGATCGAGAGCGGTGTCGTCAGCCGAAGGTCCGTGCCGTGGCGCGCGGGGGTGTACCCCCGCGCTCGCAACTGGGTCTCGTTCATGCCGACGGCGGCATTCGCCGTCGCTGCCATGTCGCGGAACCCGTGGCTGAGTCCGTTGCCACCGACAAAGGTGATGCTGTCGACAACGCTGCCAAGCCGCACCGACGTCGCATTTGGGTCTGCGATCGGGTACACTTGGACGAGGCGCCCGCAAATGTCGTTGGCGTGGTTGTCGATGCGGTGGAAGCCCATCCCAAGGATGAATGTGCGGCTGTCCCTGGCTTGAATCTGGGCCAGCGACACGTTGAGCATGAACTGCCCCACAGTCGACACGCGGCCGGGCGATGCGTCGTCTGGAAAGATGAATTGCGTCGCCATGTCGTCGGGCCGTTGGATTGTCAAGAGCGGCGTGAGAAGGTGCTTGGCGTCGCCGATAAAGTCGATGACCTCCCAGTTGTTGGTCGCGACATCCACGCACAGCAGCGCGACACAAAACACCCCGAGCGCATACCGACCCCACGTGGCAACGTGGTGGCGGAGCGATGCCCAGCTCGTTGGTCCATGCAAGCTCGCGCGCCGTTGGCCCAACGGCTGGACATGTACCTGCGTCATGTGCTGTGTGCTGCGATAGCAGAAACCGCCACGAAACGACTCCGTTTTTGTCGTCGCCACCAACCACTCGGAACGCCGCCGAGGCCAAGCACACAAATTTGCACGTCGAACGGGGTCTGGATGATGCGATGGGGGAGATGGGCTTGATCGGGGAGGAGGGACGTGCGTTTCCATGCCCTCCAAAGAAACTAACCACACAGATGATGATGCTCCTCGTTCCAAACCTCGACCTGCCGTGCCTGTGAACGGCGTAACCTCGCCAGTGCGATGGATTTGCCCATTGTGGACACGGCATCGCTGCGTCATGCACGACGGGATGGTTGAACGAGATGTTTTCGTGAATCGCAAGCCACGACAGACCACGCGCAGGTGGTCCGTTCGTTAGACGATTGCCTCCACATCGTAGAGCGAACCGCTGCGAAGGGGTGTCCCTTCCACCGACTCGGCCGAGTTTGTATGTTCCTTGCGCTGCGATGAGCGCCATCAACGATGCTGGAACGAAACATGAAGGACAACGTGATCCATCCTCACGGCAATGTGCCTGTTTCATTGTGTCGATGGACACCGCGAATGGCCTGGTGCGCTGTGCATGTGAGAATCTTGCATTCTTTGTGCTCGCGGCAGTGGTGGCCACATAGAATGCCGCGCAAGGGGCTGACAGGTTCTGGTTTCGATCGTGGACGGCATGGAGGCAGCTCTACGATGAACGCCTCGTGATGACAAACGCCATGCTTTGGGGTAGGTCCTGTGCCGTTGCCACGTGCACTGGTGGTGAATGTACATCTTGTGCACGAGAAAGAACTGTCTGTTCACATTGATGCGAAGAAGGAAAGCATGGATTCAGGTATTACCATAGTGACGACGTCGGGAGGGGCAGTCGTCGCTGACAAGCCTAGGCGAGATCGTCGTCGTCAAAGTCATCTTGGAACGCGTTGAAGAATGTGGTGTGCACAACCATGTCCGATCGGACCACGGGGACGGCTGGTTGAAACCCATCCATGTCGTCGGCTTCACCTTCCATTTGGATCCCCATCTCTTCGTTCCCCGACAGGATCTTGCGCAGTCCTCCTTTCGTGTGCGGCGGTGAGTCCATCGCGTCCACGACGGGCAAACAATCCCAATGGAGAAACTACCAGAACAAGAATTTTTGACAAATTTTTCATCAAAATGCTGTTTGTGTGTTTTTGTTCAGCATTTCGACAGACTTGCCATAAGGACACATGGTGCAAGAGATCGTCGGTTCGATCCCCCCCATCGTCACTATTTTTTCGTCAACTAGACGGTGTTCCGCACTACAGTAAACTCGCGCGATGGACGTTAGTGAGGCTATCACGGGAGGAGATTCTTGGCGAAGACATTGGTTTCGGTGTGCAGGAAGGGGGTCATCGTGAGGGGGCGCAGCGTCAATCGTCCGCACCTGGTGTGGCCCTTGCACAAGTTTCTGCCTCATCGAGACACTTCCACATGGGGGGAGACGCCTGTCGGGATGGCCTCTGGCGCTAGAAACGAACCGTCGTGTCCCGTCTCAATGGACAAGTTCCTTTCCAAATCACGATGGTCGAAATGCCGACACTCCCCTCGCTTCATGGCCGCTCTTTTCTCTGGCACGCCCTGCCATCCGAAAGAGGTTCAGCCCCTTCAAGACTCAAGTACTTCGTTGTTTTGCATGCAGTGCTGCTGCATCGTCGAGCGCGGTGGGGAAGCGCATGCTGTGGTGGCCATGGAAACGAACCGGCGTGGCCCGTTTCAATTGACGTGGTCAGTTCCACAGTTGCAACGGACGAAACGCTGAAACTCCCCCTCGATCGGCCCTCACCGAGAGCCAATTTGCATTCCAGGGCGCATGATTCACGTCGTGTCGAAGGACAATATCGCGAGGGCCCCACGCATGACAGTGGAGGGCTGGTCCAGTGCAATCCCCTCAAATACGCAAAAGTTCAGGGTCATTCGATGGGCGAAGTCGGGGGCGAAGAAGGTCCTGAGTTACATGTGCATCCTCCTGCTCGTCGTCGATGTGATCAGCAACAACTGGGAAGTCATCGACTACATCGCCAACGCCAAGCACCTGCTCACGCCCCTCCTCGACGTGAACTCTCCGACCGACATGCTAGCCCAGTACTCGTTCCCAGAGATGGCGTCCCCGCTGCGGGCGTCCAAAGTCGGGCGGTTCATGATCAATTCGTCGTTTGCGAGCATTCAAGCGCGCGACAGCTCCACCTTCATGCTAGGGACAACAACCCACGACATTGTTGGCAAAGCCAACGACATCTGCGGCCAACTCGTCGACAAGTACCCCGTTACGGACCTGAACGCGACCACGATGCAGCTCGGCAGTGTCGTCGACAGCATCACGTTTATTCGGGGAAATGTTCTCAGCCATTGGTTTGGCGACTCGAAGACGGCCCCGAGGGCCATGACCTCCATGAACGAGACCCAGTTGCGGGCAATGGGCTACGCCCCTGGCAGACTCAGCACGGACCTTCGGCTGACCACTCCCGTCGCGATTCCCCCGCCGGGTCAAAACACTACCGCCAGCATCTCCATGTATCGGTACTTTATGAAGGGGTTTTGCTCGGGGTGCGTGCCTGGTACGGAGCTCGGCCTCGACACTTGTGTGATCGAGTATTCCTTGAACGCCGAGACCAAGTCCCTCGACGTCTATTCAAGCAAGGCCATCATGGGTGGGACCCACGAGCTGGGCTTTATCTTCTTACGACGAGGGGGCCCGATCCTCGCGCTCTACACGCGCTTTTTCACGCTGTTGCTTCTCTTTGGCGTGTATGCCGCGAGCCAAAAGACTGTGCAGTGGGTCGACTTTGTCCAGCAAACCGTGCCCCAACGCCTGGTTCGACTGATTGCCCCGCCACTGTACCGACAGCCGTGCTCGATCCTCGGGCTGAGCGACATTTGCTTCAACAGCGACGTTTTCGTTGTGCTGTACTCCCTCGCCGTTCTCGGGGACGAAGAGATCAGCATGGTGTACTCGAGAGTGCTGAATCGATGGTACGTCAACAGTTCGTTCAATCTGTGGATCGAGCTGCGCCTCATGTCGATGACGGTGCGGTGGCTGTGGCTCAACTGCTTTCTCCTCAAACTCGCCAAGTGGATCTGCCATTTCGTGAGCATGGCGCAGTACACGGGCGCGAACCGCGTCATGGGATGGCTCAACTTTAGCTCGGTCTCGTGGATGTACCTGAGCGTGTGTGTTTTGTTTGAACGGAATGACTTTATCGAGTTTGGCAACTCGGTCAATGTGGACCTGCACTCGACGACCCAAAACTTGGACGCGACCTATGTCTTGTTGTTCGAGAGCTGGTACGTGCGCGGCCTTCCGGCGCTTGCTGTCATGGTCGTTGGCAACCTGGCGGTGCTGCTGGCGGTCGACCACGTTGTGAATCGAAAATGGTGGGTTGCCATGGCGCACAACTCGCTCGGCCGACAGCTCATCTACAACTCGACGTCGATCTTGGCGGACTTTCGCGGGACAGTGTTTGAAAAGCCTGGGTACGCCGGGACGTGCGTCAAGATGAAGATTCGCGCGTGGTGTACGCTCCGATGGTTCCTCTCGAGCCATTTGACGTGCCTCGGCCTGGCGGAACAGCCCAGCGTCATGCGGGCCATGCGAGGGACGGCGACCGCAACTACGCACAAGTCCAAGTCGCCAAAACGCCACGGAAGAGATGACATGTCGTCGACGGACGACACGGACGAATCCCACCACGTCAAACCGATCCCGGCCGTGCATCCACACGACGAAGAAGACGACGACGGGACGTCGCAATGCGAGACTACACCCACGAGCATGGAACTCCACGTCGTCGTGCAAGACAGGGAAGGCCATATACATGTGATCGACGGCGAGAAGCGCGAGATGCAGGCGCTAGCCGTCGAGGTCAAAATCCTTCGCGATGTATACCTCAATTTGGGGTGACAAGCACGCCCCTTCGAGGTCCATGGATGTTTCGTGAATGTATTGTTTAGTACACCAGGAGCTCGCCTCCCAAATCGCGCCAGCATCATCTCACTTGATTCTCGCTTGAGAGGACGTTGGAGGGACGGGCCTGTTTGGACGAGATTCAAATTGTGGCTGGGGTGGCTCTCGACGATGCCGCCCCCCCCCTCCGAGCATGACCTCTTCGACGAGCAAACGCCCCGTATGGACTAGAATATTGTTCTTGACAGAGTTACAGGAGGTGGGTTGGCATTAACACGCTGGATGAGGCAACTACACTTCGACAACGGCGCCGTCGAGGCTGTTCAGATGCTTGGCTTCGTTTTCGGCATCTTCTTCCACGTTGGCTTCCTGGCGTTTGTCTTGGTCCGCTGCAGTTTCAACTGCGGCGGCAGCCTTGGGCACCTTGGCGGTGGCAATCGCAACCGCCGCGACAGCCAGGACCAGCGCGAACCCCGACGCGCCGTAGACGAGCGGCGCCGACACATCCTGCGCACTACCGCCGACACTCGACGACGCAGCCACGGCAGAGGACCGAACGTTTGATTCGGCCTCGTCATGTTCGTGTTTCTTGGCAGAGTCGCGAGACCACACGCACCCGCGAATGTCTACGCCGCCGGCGGTGCGAATTACCTGGCACGTCGAGTTCCAAGGGGCGACGCACGAATCGTTCTGGAACGACGCCAAGTGCTTGCGACAGTCGCCCCATGCGATTGCTCCCGCCTGGGGGCAAGCTGATCCAATGTCTCCGCACGGAATGTCTTCCACACAGTACGTCGCGTCTCCTACAACGCTGACTTGGTTCGTGCACGTC
>NW_008580259.1:15306-15817 GCF_000520115.1 Aphanomyces invadans
GCTCGGACGTGGTTGGCGTAGGGGTTTCATCGTCGCTAAGGTCATCTGTGCTAGGTTCTCCTGGCGCCGTGATCGGCACCTCAGAAGTTGGCGCAGCGGTGGTGGTTGGTGCGGCCGTTGTAGGTGCTTCAGTCGTACTGGCATCCGTGGTCGGTGCCTCGGTCGTCTCGATGCCGTCGTCGCTAAGGTCATCTGTGCTAGGTTCTGCTGGCGCCGTGGTTGGCACCTCAGACGTTGGCGCAGCGGTGGTGGTTGGTGCAGCCGTTGTGGGTGCTTCAGTCGTACTGGCATCCGTGGTCGGTGCCTCGGTCGTCTCGATGCCGTCGTCGCTAAGGTCATCTGTGCTAGGTTCTCCTGGCGCCGTGGTTGGCACCTCAGAAGTTGGCGCAGCGGTGGTGGTTGGTGCAGCCGTTGTAGGTGCTTCAGTCGTACTGGCATCCGTGGTCGGTGCCTCGGTCGTTACGATGTCGTCGAAGTTTGCGCCTTGTTCATCATTCGCAAGATGGGTGGC
>NW_008580260.1:0-1448 GCF_000520115.1 Aphanomyces invadans
AGGTTCAATTGTCGCGCGAATTTAAAATGTTTTCCCGCCAAACTGCTATTTTTGCCAATCAAAGCCCTGCATACTTTTTTTCTGTTGTGATTGGCGGAATATTTGTGTGTAATGTTAAAACTTCGCTGTCCCTTAAAATCTGTCGCCGCCTGTACTGCGCTCTTGTTTGCTTTAGAAGATGGTGCCGACAATCGATACAGTGCCGAGGATTGATTCGCCACGATTTATACATTACCGGAAAACTCAATATAGTCACCCCTTCGAGTTGTTCATAAGCAGCTTTTTGAAGATTTTGATTCGAATTGGTGCACGTTTGACTGGCCGACACCTGGGCACCATGACAAATAATAGTAATCTAAAAATATGTGCTGCTTCGTCGAAATTTATGAAGACGCTCAGCGTAATTGCAGCGAATATTGACTAGTTTGATAAAAATATTGTTACATTAGAGAAGGTGAACTTCTTTCCGGACCGGAGGAAGTATGCCCTGGCACACAATTTCTCGAGTGAAATGTTACTGAGTGAGCGAGACAACCTTTCTTACTCGAGTTTTGATGGAAGGTGTGCATGAAATCTCAATGGTTCCACCCGATCTGCTTCACCCACCTTACGGATTACTGCGAGTGATGTCAAGATAAATGCGTGTGGGAGTAGCCTTGAAAGAGAAAGGAGTCCTCAGTTTCGGCAGGAACATCTACCACTGCCATGATTCAAACAATATACCCATCGTAACAGGCAAGCTTTCATTCTTCGTCATCGTTATTTGAGCCTCCTTCACAGCCTTCTTGCCGACGTTGTCGACTGATGCTATGTCCTTCAATTGCTGATTTCCAGTCGACTTTCAAGCGGGCCAGAGTTTCATAAATGTGTAAGTAGTAATATGGATGTGCGGTTCGAAGTTCAAATATTCCATGGATGTCGAGATAAGTTTAGGCATTTTTTGCTTCAATTTACAAACATGAAGCTCAAATAACTTTGGCTGGTAAGCATGAGCTATTTGTTCACCACATCGAAAATTAAACTGTAATGTACAGTCAAATTGATAAAAACTCGACAAAGTAGTACTTCATGCTATATGGAAGTTTGTAGGCAAAGCTTTGAAATGACGATAGGAATAATTTTACGGTTGAAGTTATGAAAGCCGCCTGGTATATCTGTAGTCGTTTTGATTCGCCCAAAAAACACAAAATTTATTCATAATAACGGCTCACCCGGTCCAACCAAGGCTCTGCCATGCGATGTGGCACTATGCTCTCTGTGGAAGGATTCCTCCAGCACAAGTCATCGAAACCGAAAAGTCCACTATCCTAACTAGCCACGACACTAAGATGGGCAACCTGTCGACGGACGACATGCTGAACCATCCATAGCTATGTTGGCAGTGTCGCCATGGCCGTGGGTGGTCGGAGCACAGTTTGGTTGTGCCCACACACGTTGTCATCTCGAGG
>NW_008580260.1:1548-2335 GCF_000520115.1 Aphanomyces invadans
CACGTCGGCGATCTGCGAGTTGGACAGGCCAGCGTCCTGCGCTCAGCTTCCCGGCAGACGTTGCGCAAGCGGTTATTTTGAATATTTTTGTCTTCTTTCGGCGAATCAAATCAGCTACAGAAGTACCAGGAGTTCCTTGCCAACTTCAAGTGTAAAAAAATTTCAAAGTCTACTACAACGCAGCTCATACAAATTTCCATATAACCTGGAGTACCACTTTGTCGAGTTTTTATCAAGTTGACTGTACCACAGGCATCTATTGTCAAATCGATTCAAATTTGGAGTTCTCAGTCGAACCGATTCGACTTGGCTAATCGAATTGAGAATCGCCTTAACCAATCAAAACGCATTATTTCAATTTCCTTCATCTGCTACGCTGTCTATTACGACGATGGAGCTCACACAAAGACCCCACCGAGTCACCGATACAACACACGGTCTTCGAAGTCACCACCAGCTTCGACAGGGCAACCTGCCACGAATCTGTACCAAATGCGAGCCGACGTTGTCGTCAAGGAGACCGTCTATGGTCGAGACCACAATGGAAAGCGACTCCAGCCGTGTTCGAGGGGACGCCTTGGGAGGCGATTAAGGAACGGATCTTCTTGTATGCACGTCCGAACATTGTGTCATTGGCAAAGCATGAGTCCGACGGGTCTGGTCTGAGTTTCCTTACGAGCCAACTCTCACGACTTAGTGTTCATCACCAAAAAGCAATAGTATTCAGCTTTGTATGGTATACTTATTTAGTATTTTTGGAGGCAAATCGACACAGAATCCAAATTTC
>NW_008580260.1:17398-22298 GCF_000520115.1 Aphanomyces invadans
TTGGCAGTGTCGCCATGGCCGTGGGTGGTCGGAGCACAGTTTGGTTGTGCCCACACACGTTGTCATCTCGAGGGCGGCCAACCTGTGCGACCATGAAGAGCCAAGCCGAGTCACCACCCTCTCGACGGCCGGCATGCTCGAACGTCCATGGCCATGGCGGCACTGTCACAGGACATGGCAGTGTCGCTATGGCCGGGATATTTCGTCTAAAGGGAAAAGAAAACTCGCAGAATGCGTCGAGCTCTCGAAAGCAATCATCAGCTTTATGCGGGTGTCGATGCTATATCGCCACTGGACGCGCTGCGGGAGGACCAGTGTTGGAATTTGAAAGTTTTAAGCTCGAGGGAAATTCGAATCGACCAATCACATTGCGCTAAAATTCAATGCGTATTTATCCTATCACTGCGCGAAACGTAAATGTGATTATATTTCGCCGAAACGGCATTGCTCATCAGATGCGCAGTTTTTAGTACCTCTTCGTCGATTTTTTATCAAGTTGACTGTACTCCCAGTTGGCGTCATGGGCAGAACAACACCAAAGAGGAGCGAAGGAGAGGAGCTGCTGGAGCTGCTTGTTGACCTTGTTCCCACCCCACCAAAGTAATTGGAAATACCATTAGAAGTTATGCGAAACTAAATCCCCGTACCGGCAATAACGTGAGGAGGATTGACAGTTCCGTTTCGCTACCTGACTACGATGTAGCGTAATCGAGTGGGTTTTGCGGTTCGAAGATGTGTCACCGGGGAACTCATTCAAAAAACACGTTTGAGCGGTATGTGACAAGTGGAAATTCTGGCATCGGAATGCATCGCCTTTTCGAAGTGATGCCTATACAAATTCCAAGTTACGCATGGACTCATTAGAAAAATCCGGCTGACACGTCACTGCGGGTCACAAGCAGATGAAGGCCGAGACAAGTGGTTACCACCCCAGCAACACCTACGCCATGGAAGAAACTCATTCATCTCCTTGTCTCATGGACAATCACACGAAAACGTATCCCAAAGATGAAGAAATCGATAATCATCACACTATTTTCGCTCACAACAAACACGGGTGGCTCAGACATAGTACATAGGGTGTTCATCGGAACGCCCCCATAGGTACTCACCAATGTCAAAGTTCAAATGCTTTCGAAGAATACTACAGTACATGGTACCTCCTACCCAAGACGCTCTCAACAGTGACTAATTCAAGGCCAAGCGGTTAAGCAGCGCCAACGACTAAATACAATTTCGCAAAATAATTCAGTGATGGTTGGTAGGATCACCTCTATTAAGTACCTTTGGCGAAAGCTATGTCATGGGCCAAGGTCGCTTGGCAGTCCGTATCGCAAACGACTGTCGTCAACGCATGGAAGCAGACGGGAATTTTGGACTCTGAACTGACTTCGTTCAGTGAAAACGAAGCAGCCACGTAATTACACAGTATATACCTGTATTTCTTCAGTTTGTCTTTCGGACTCCGTTTAGAAGTCGGGGGATATCAGGCCCTATTACAATTCAATATAAAGATGTAGTAAAGGTTCATCACTTGAGGGTGCTGCCTAGTTTTGGGTTTATACAGATATTCTTCAACCTAAATTCTTCCGCCCATAGAAAATCCGCATCTTCACGGATAATTCAAATTCACTGAGTTTATGTTGGAGACAGCGGGGATGTCGTTACACCATTCATGCAGGTCGGAACTTACCCGACAAGGAATTTCGCTACCTTAGGACCGTCAGAGTTACGGCCGCCGTTTACTGGGACTTTCATTCAAAGCGCAAACTTTTCCTATTAATCTTCCAGCACCGGGCAGGTGTCAGACCCTATAAACTTCACGGTGACCAAAAAACCAAAATAAATATTGATATAAATTTGGAACTCCACCACCTGATGGATCAAATAAGAAGTATTCAAATTTATATATGTTAAAAACATTGTTATTGCACCTGCTATAATAATACTGGTAAACTTAACAATAGTACTGTAAAAGGCTGAAATAGATCAAATATTGACCAAACAAATAATGTTGAATAGTATGGAATTACGAAATACGAAACCCTCAAAATATGTGGAGTTACGAAACATACTTGTTTCGTAAAGCCAAAATATGTAAATCATGTTATCTTAAAGTTTTTATGCTTCTGGATATACGCTACTACCTTCATCCGAAAAAGAATATCCGTCTAGAAGTTTGTTGAAATCCGAAAAAGAATGTCCGACTTGAATGAGGAACCGAGTCCATTCAAAAAGCAAGATATACAGTATATAAATCGAAACTTTACATCTAAAGCTGAAGGATCTCTATCACATCCAAAGTGAGGCCTCAAACATCTTCGTCCAAGCTCCTCGCTTGTAGTAGTCGTGTAATGTAGACGGAGGTAGCCCCTCCCTTTCGATATGGACTTGATCGTTGTTCGTCTTGCTGTCGGAACTTTGCGCATCTGGTCGGCAAGGCTCTTGTATATTTGAGCTTGCGGCCCGAGTTATTTTTCTTCCGCGAAGAGACATCAGCACAGATCTCTTGCTCTCCGGAGCAATCAATCGACGCACGAGACCATATGCGACGAACTGTTCTTGTGTCACAGTTAAAGAGAGAGGCTATGCGCTTTACTGTGCCGTATGGAAGCTTGCCATTCGGCAAAATGACCTTGCGAAGATGTTGGAGAAGGTGTTGTCGCTGGGTATCCGAAAAGTCTTCTTCTTGGTGCCGGCCTTCATGACGTGTTTTGAGTGCCAAGTTTTCCCGCCGACTTGGATTTGCTATCCGGATCCGGATTTTGCGGATGTTATCGGGTTTTTTTATATGCACAGTCAACGTGCATGCGACACTATACTTGGTCTGGTTATGAGCTACCATTTTCAGATTTCTGCCAAGATTTTGACTAACTGTAAATTTGTATGCTTTTCAACTCTATTTTATTTGGCATGCATTCCTGGTTCTATTGGTATAGTTTGATTAGCCTATTTTGAAAATCTCCCCCTCCTATTTGCGATTTCATGAAGTCAGACATTCTTTTTCGGATGGAGGTAGTACCATATTGTGGTTTTACGAAACATAGATATCCGGAAAGATTTCTAATGTAGATTCGTATTGTTCTATTCTGGCTGTGGCGCCATGGCCAGTCGGAGGCACTTGGCGATGACCGCAAAGAGAAAGCATAGTGAGGTCAACGCGACTGTGGTGCCGGACGACGACATAATTGCTCTCCGCGTGGTTAGCAGCACGAGGAGGCAATACGACACAACGATTGCACGTTTGACGCGTTGGCTGGAAAAGGATCACCCGTCGTGTGTAGTTGGAGGAGTCATAATTCTACCCCTCAGTGTGTCGGTATGTATACGAGTAGTTGTTATAAATTTATAACACCTTTGATCTTCGGCGTAGGAAATTTCAATTCAATGCTGGACCATCGAAGTTGAAATGCTTTAAAGACGCATTTTTGTCATACGCTTACTGAAACCACGCTTCAGCGTGTAGAAAAGGCATCCGTTGCGTCATGAATATGGGATGCAATGAGAATTAGAAGACGAAAATCATCCCACGAACAGATAGGATAAAAATAAAGTTTACGATGTTAGTGGGTGGAAGACTGGATATTAATGCTATCGACAGGTTAGAGTGTTATGTAAGCCAATGATATCGACATGGACGCTTACCAAAGTATTGGGAGTACCACAATCTTTGTCCAATTTGCTCAATTCATGATATAAACCTGCATGTGTAGCAAACCACATCCAACCTCTCGAACACATATATGTACTCTCTAGACGGAGCGCATTGGATTGCGTCAAAGTTCTCTACTTCTAATATGTTGGATGTATCAACAAAACCGTTTCTAGAGTTTCTTGCAGTGCTAATAGAGAGATTTTGCAAACCGTCCGGCCACTACCCCGACTCTACAATTCCATATGTTTGACAAAACATGAACTAACCTTTGGGATCAAATAGCAAAACTCACCATATTTTATCGTTTGGCACTGGAATTGTCTCTGTGTAGGGATAAACGCCACGCCACTTCACCATCCATTTGTCGACTCCACCATCTACCATGTCCACACCAATTAAGAGCCGATTCACCGACGAAGAGGACATCCTCCTTCTGCGTGAGATCAATGCACGTCTGCCATTCATGGCTAAACGTGGACAGGTCATGCAAGGCTGGTGTAGCAGATGCGGAGGCAGGTTCGGGGAGTGGCAGTGCCATCAGTAAGTTGACGAAGATGATGCATGACGACAACAAGGCAGACCTCGAGTTTCGTATGCATGTGTACGAGAGCGACTTGAAAGAGCGCGAAATTATTCGTGAAAGGGAGTTCGAGAAGCGTCGATGTGAGCGAGAACTACGTGCTGAACAAGTTTGTTTTCAGCATGAACAGTTGCGAGTGCAACATGAAACAATGATGAAATTGCTCTCGACACTAAGTAAATCTCAATAACAGTTAGGGTAATGTTGTTTGTTTGATGGAATCATCTTGTATTTGTTAAACAATTACTACTTCCAACGTGTTCGAGTATGATTCTAGACTTGGTGGGTCAAGCTCGAAGAACTTACTAATTTGGTTTCCACCAAAGTAGCAACACTGACAATTGATGAGAAGCATTGCAACCGAAACAACTCTTGCTACTGGTGACAACCTGATCTTTGACAGAGCTATAAATGTAATAAATGACCACAGGGTCTTTATCACTCTAAAGTTCCACTCAACAGACTGGCGTACCCGACTCATCCACTTATTGAAGTCGAGTTGCAAGGTACTCAGACCATTGCCTTTGAACCCAGAGAGCATATGCTCGGACACTCCATACGCTGGATCACCAAAGATGATTTTTCCAAAAAGCACTTCTGGATGATTTGCCAAGAAGGCAAGTAGTCCACTTTCGCGAAGCATGGTCGTATCATGGCGACGGCCC
>NW_008580260.1:32873-35217 GCF_000520115.1 Aphanomyces invadans
TGACAGCTTGATAATTCAGACAGTGCACGCGCTTGTGACCACTGTATATCTCCTTTTGCAAGTTGTTTCCATCGTTGATTGCAGAAATGCGGCAGCACTGGACTTTCGTGCCATCAATAAATCCAAAGACCCTGTTCGTGGACGCACCCTTGCGTTGAATCGCTGCACAGTATTGGTCAATGTTGTGTTGAACGAGCTTGTAGTTGAAGTACCAAAAGGTGGCTCCAACGGTCATATATTTCGTTGACCACATGCAAAAACACATCACACAACACTGAGCGGTAGCGACCAAACGTCCAGGACATATCGAAGAGACGAGTGGGGAAAGCCATACGCGACAACAAGATGCACATGGCCTCGTCACGCAGCGCTCGATTGCGGGACAACGTGATTACCACGGCGGGCAGTCCAAGAAGGAAACCCAGCTGCTGAACACCGGCAACATCGAAACGAAATTCGAGGAGAGCGTTGGCATCTGACATGGCGTTCAGGTCAAAACGCACGTCCGGGATGAGTGGCCTCTCCACCACTTGCGCCGCAATCATTGTGGACACGAAGCGCCGTTGCCGCCTGGTCTTGGCGAAGGTAAGAAGGACGGCGAGGTCTCTTTGTGCCACCACCATGCTTGAGCACTGTGTCTCGGAAATGTTCAAGTTTAGTTCCGTAAAATAACCGGATAAGTGTAGTGACTGGTCTGCAAAACTCACCGTTGACTGGTCCGTGCACTTGAGGTCAAAAACCGGTTTTGGCACATTGTAGTGGAGTGGAAGTGTAAGGACAAGTTGCAAAATCTTTCTAATGTGTCAAGTTATACCTACCTTGGTTGTACTGGATTTACACACGACGAATTGCGTGAGCCATCGTTTGACCGCCTGAACGTCATCTTGACACTGCCAATGGAAGGAATACCAAATATAGAGCTCAATCGAGTGCGCTGTGTACCATCAATTAAAGTCATGCATCGTCTGTTTGCATCTCAAGTAACGCGAGCGCTGGAACATCACATTCAATTGAGGGGTTCCTCTCACTTGATTGGATAAAACCATTCCTCCAATCCGATGCTAGGAAAATCGTATTATAGCCAATCGGCGCGATGGCCTGGTCAGTGAAAAGCTGAAAATTCGTACCAACGCGATGATACGAGTAGTAGGTCCTACAAAAGTCATCGCACGTTTGAAACATTCGCCCCGAGTCAAACCCAAGCAGAAATTAAGCTCTGATCCGTGGGCTTGGCAAGAAAATTCGAGCGCAAAGCCTCCTGTACGGGATGCTCCGGTGCTTAGGAAAGATGTGCAGGTGCATGTGATTGTTTGTGTCGGGATGTGCTTCCTCGACAAAGACCACATGGTTCGACGACCGCGTGTTCCATCCACACAATCCGCTCCCCACCCCTCCCTTGTGATAAAAACTCCGGTACTGTACAGCACAGAGCCAAGCGGATAGACTTTTTGATGGGTCAGCCATGGCGTTACAGAGACGGTTCGTCACACACAATCCCGGGGCTCGCCGTATTTTTTTGCAAATTCATGTACCTCCCATTACCTCGAGCTAATATCAGAGCGCAGAGCCACGCATCGGAAGTTCGTGCTGGGTGCAACAGCATTGGAGTATTTATACGACGTCGAGAAGACGGAATACGCCCCCTTTGGGTGTCCCGTTTTTGAGTAGAGTACTCCACGGGCGGGGGCGCCAACGACGTGCAGAACTCGAGGAGAATAGCGTACGGAGGTGTGCAGGCTAACCGAAGGAGCGTCGTTCAAGGATTGACAACGGCGGATTCTTGTTGGGGGCGCTTCAACTTTCGGTGAATGTCGAAGTGTCTCCGAGTCTTGCACGAACCCAAGGCCCGTAGAGAGGGAGGGCTCGACCGGCATAACCACATCAGCCGCGCCCTCGTGTTGCTAGCCACCCCAATTCCTGAGTCAAACTTGTGTAGAGCTGGCCCCGCCCGTCGCCTGCGACCTCTCGAATCGACGATGCAGTCCCTGGCTCACATGATTGCGTTTCTTTCGCCAACCCAATCGACCCTTTCGCTGGGTCGACTATCCGGTGACACCGATCAGATGTCGCGGCCGCGTAATCGACCCACTAACACACGACCACACGGCGCGCCTCCCACATTCGTGGGACGGCTGGCGAAAGGGGGAGCGCTGCGTCGCCCTCCATTTTCAATTTTCCAGCCTGTGAAACATGAGTGTTCCGACTGGAAGAGACCAAGATCTCCAAGAGCGGCTGTCGTACATCCACTCGTCGACCAAGGACGACGTGAAAGACGGCGAGTATAACGATGCCAAGACCCCCGGCGAGCTCGAAGACGGCGCGTTGGTCGCGGGTGGCGCCCTCA
>NW_008580260.1:48667-49687 GCF_000520115.1 Aphanomyces invadans
CTCAACCTTTGCTCCCGCGAAGCCATGGGCCTCTTCTCCCAATACGCTGCCATCGGCGTCATCTATGGCATGATCCCGGCCCTCAACTACCCCATCTTCAACGTGTACCTCCAGCTGGAAGGGTACCAGACCGCGTCGTACTCGACGCTAGTGACGCTCGGGTGGTCGTTCAAGGTGTTTATGGGAATGTTCTCCGACTGCTTCCCGATCTTCGGGTACCGCCGCAAGTCGTGGATGTTGATCGGGTGGACGGCGACGATGATCTGCTTGGCGATCATGGCGTTCTCGTCGTTGGGTGAGCCGTACTGCAACCGCCAAAAGGCGGCCGAGCGCAAATCGAAGGCGTGCACCAAGCCGTACTCGAACGCGTCGATGAAGGACCAGGACTTGTTCTTCAACCTGTCGGCGCCGGACAACGGGGGTCTGTTTATCATTTTGTCCATGTTTGTGTCGCTGGGGTACGTGACGGCAGCGTGCGCGTCGGACGCGATGGTGGTGCAGTACGCGCAGCGCGAGCCGCTGGCGATCCGCGGCCGCGTCCAGACGGCGATCTACACGGTGCGCACGATGGCGGGCATCATTGCGTTGATCGTGACGGGCTTTGGACTGAACGGCGTCAACTACAACGGGTCGTTTTCGTTCTCGATGGCGCCGAACGTGCCGTACGGCATCTGCTTGATTCCGTGCGTGATTGTCGTCGTGACGACCTTGTTTGTTGTGCAAGAAACCAAGACCCCTGGGACTCCGTTCCGGGAATGGGTGGGTCACTTCTGGGAGTTGTTGCAGAAGCGCGTGATGTGGCAGGTCTGTGCGTTCCGCTTCATCAACAACGTGTTCCAGAGCATCGGCTCGACCGCTGGGTCGCCCATGTCTAGCACTTGGGCCGACGTCGAGCCGTTGAACGACTCGCTGTCCTCCATCCTTGGGAATGCCATCTTTTCAGCCATCTTGATCGCGGTCGGCAAGTGGGGTCTGCACTGGAACTGGCGCTGGGCCATCGCGATTTCTTCGGTTGGTGTC
>NW_008580260.1:49787-50219 GCF_000520115.1 Aphanomyces invadans
GACGAACGAAGAGCGCGAAGCAATCCTTCGTGAGACCTTGCTAAAGAGCAATGGAGTCTACTCCGCAAGACTTCCAAATGGATTTAGTAAGTATCATGCTGACAAATACAATTGCCACCCTGCAACGATTCGCAAAGTGCTCGCTCGTGCAAAGAGCCAGGGTGTTACCGAAGGCAGCATGAACGTGTCAGTTTCAAGCAAAGAGAAAGGCAAGGTTGGCAGAATGTATGCATTTACAGCAGCTGAGGTTAAAGCTAAGCTTTTGCAAGTCCCTCTGGCTAATCGTACGACACTGCGCTCCATATCTGCTCACACTACATTGACATAACCTCGTATAAACAACATTGTTAAATAAATTCCACATAACAGGCATAAGCCGAGGATCCCTACATCGCTACCTCAAGCTGGGTATGTTCCGGTCTCACTCAAATG
>NW_008580260.1:50319-51130 GCF_000520115.1 Aphanomyces invadans
AACGAAGAGCGCGAAGCAATCCTTCGTGAGACCTTGCTAAAGAGCAATGGAGTCTACTCCGCAAGACTTCCAAATGGATTTAGTAAGTATCATGCTGACAAATACAATTGCCACCCTGCAACGATTCGCAAAGTGCTCGCTCGTGCAAAGAGCCAGGGTGTTACCGAAGGCAGCATGAACGTGTCAGTTTCAAGCAAAGAGAAAGGCAAGGTTGGCAGAATGTATGCATTTACAGCAGCTGAGGTTAAAGCTAAGCTTTTGCAAGTCCCTCTGGCTAATCGTACGACACTGCGCTCCATATCTGCTCACACTACATTGACATAACCTCGTATAAACAACATTGTTAAATAAATTCCACATAACAGGCATAAGCCGAGGATCCCTACATCGCTACCTCAAGCTGGGTATGTTCCGGTCTCACTCAAATGCCATAAAGCCTGTGCTGACCTTAGCAAACAAGTACAGCCGTTTAAAGTTCGCGATGACCTTTGTGCGCCAAGATATGGAGCTTGATGAGCTTCTGACCTACGTGAATGTTGATGAGAAATGGTTTTATCTCACCAAGACGAGTCGTACGTACTATCTTGTGCCCGGCGAGAGTGAACCCGAACGAAAGTGCAAGAGCAACGCTTTTTGACCAAAGTCATGTTCCTCACAGCCGTTGCGCGGCCGCGGTTCAACGATGACGGCGGGACATGGTGGACAGGCAAAATTGGCACGTGGCCGTTTGTCGAAACAGTGCTGGCACAGCGCACAAGCTCAAACCGCCATGCAGGAACGCCAGAAACTAAACCCTTGGTCGTGACCAAAG
>NW_008580260.1:51230-51737 GCF_000520115.1 Aphanomyces invadans
GGACTAAGAAGCAATTTTGCTTCTAGTGCTGTGTGTGAAATCAACGAATCCCACTGCAAATTTAATGATGGTACAATGCTTGCGAGTTTTTTCCCGGTTTACTGTACAGCTGTAACGACCGCACATCCACAATTGCTGTCATGCAACGAGATAGAAGTGCTTCTTAAGAAGCGTCATGGAGTCAACTTCCGACAACGCATGCGGCTTTTCCGTCTGCTTGTTTGCGTCGTTGAACGACCGCTTGTACCGGACGTTCGTTTTGATCTGCTTTCGCTGGCGGATGCCGATGCCAGTTCAATTCTCGCAAACGATGTAGCCTGCAGCAGGTTGGCCGCGACGCTGCCCCATGCTTCGGCAGTGTTCTTTGCGTGCTTGAAGGGAAGGTCATTATTGACCTGGGTGAGTAGGCTAAGGTCGTCCGCATCACTCCACCATTTCCACGGTAGGGAGTCTGGGTCAGGCTGCACCTCATCAGCCATGATGGCGGCGCGAAATGAGAATTTATGC
>NW_008580260.1:51837-52511 GCF_000520115.1 Aphanomyces invadans
TGAAGCCGAAGATGCATTGGTCCTATGTGAATTGTCATCTCAACTTGAAAGTATCGCCCTCATTGGTGAAGATGACGTTGACGACATTATTGGGGCCTTGCACGACATTGGCATGGAACCAATATGCATGGAAGAGTAAACGAGTAAATACACGTTCGTACGTATTGTGATGTTGGTAGTGCGTTTGCTTGTTGTCGTCGGTGGGAGGGTTCTCGGTGTAAACCCCCCCTCCTGAATCCGATGGTGCTGTCAGAATTGCAAGACTCTGTCATCCATGAATTTGCTAATTGTGATACAAGTTTTGTCACGTTACAACTCCACTACCTTATACCAAAAAAGATAGTTATTGCAGGATAGCGTACTTTTATTCAAGGAGGCATACGGCAAGATTCTGAGTCGCGCCATTATTGTGGGACGGAGGGAGTAAGCAGGAGTATGCTCATGCACATCAGTCGTGTCATGGATTGAGACAGTCGGGGTGGTACAGTGAACCGGGAAAAAACTCGCAAGTGTTGTACTCGCGAGTATTTTGAAGTTTGCATGCATCGAGTTGACCCATGGTCAGCGAGCGAGAAAAATTCATGGGCGATGGTAAGCATCAAATTCTGACATGAGGCCACTGATTGGCCAACATATGATGGAAAATATGCAATTTTCATTCTAGGCCAGGACGG
>NW_008580260.1:52611-53272 GCF_000520115.1 Aphanomyces invadans
TGCGCCGTCGAGATTGCGGATATCGGGAACGAAGGCGCGACGTATGGCCTCGTCACGACCGTGTCCAACTTGGCGTCCCCGTTTGCGTCTGTCTTGTACAAGTACATCGACTCGTATTTCATGTTGTCACAGGACGACCTGATGTCGGACACGATTGCCGTGCGTTGGGACGTCACGTACTCGTACTTTATCTCGTACGGGTGCAAGCTGGCTGCGTTGGCGTGGCTATGGATGTTGCCGCCCCAGCGCCAGCAGATGCAAGAGCTCAAGAAGAAGGGCGGCAAGAGTCCGTTGGCCGGGATCCTCTTGATTGTGATCTTCACGTCGTGTCTGGCATTCTCGGTGACGTCGAGCATCATGTCGATCTACCCGTCGACCAAGTGCTACCGCATTGCAGGTGGCAACGGCAAGTTGGACCCCAAGACAGGCAAGTGCCCTGCCGTCATGGCCAAGAAAGGTTAAGCTTGTTTCCGTATGTAAAGTTGTAAGTTGAAGTAGACTAGAGCACATTCGTCGTCGTTCTATGGATTGACGCAGGCGGGCGCTTATCAATCGTGTTATACTTAATGGGCAAGGAAATGACGTCGTTTTGTACTAACCTGGGGTGGTTCTGCTTGAGCCACCGCGCAAAGTGTGCAAGCATTGTGTTATACTGGGTCCT
>NW_008580260.1:53372-53899 GCF_000520115.1 Aphanomyces invadans
CAAAGGCTACCAAGGCATCCAAGAGTACGTCCGTGGCTTTACGCCAACTAAGCGCCCACCGCATGGTCAGCTGTCTATGGAGCAGGGGCGGGCCAATGCCAAGTTGGCGTCGGATCGAGTTATTGTCGAGAACTTCTTTGGTAGACTCAAGATGCTGTGGGGTATTGTGTCGGACAAGTACACGTGGAAGAAGGATGAGTGCAATATGTACTTCCAGACGTGTGTTGCCCTAACCAATGCCCATGTTCGTTTCAATCCATTGTGGAATGTGGATGGCGAGGGCTACAATCAGTACAAGAACCATTTGCTTTCCATTGGAAGCAAAATCAAGACGAGGAACTTGTTCTCCAAGACGAAGTATCATGAGAACCGTCAGGCTCGTATTCAGGCTGTACTGGGTCGTGCGAACTCGGTTTACACCAGCGAGGACTACGACATTGGCTATGACGAGGAAGACGATATTTTAGATTAATTCAAGCTCAATATAGTTAAATTTGCATGGACCACGATTTTTTGTAAAAATTATG
>NW_008580260.1:53999-55715 GCF_000520115.1 Aphanomyces invadans
CCACACATGTCAAAAGTCAAGTTGGCCAGACAAGGGAGCTTACCTCGGAACGTCGAGTGCCCACGTGATGTGTATAATTCGACCCGCGCGTTGCTGAGTGCTGTTGATGTTGTCGCTATGGACCGAGAATTGGAAAATGAAGCCGAAGATGCATTGGTCCAATGTGAATTGTCATCTCAACTTGAAAGTATCGCCCTCATTGGTGAAGATGGCGTTGACGACATTACTGGGGCCTTACACGACATTGGCATGGAACCAATATGCATGGAAGAGTAAACGAATATATACACGTTCGTACGTATTGTTATGTTGGTTGTGCGTTTGCTTGTTGTCGTCGGTGGGAGGGTTCTCGGTGTAACCCCCCCTCCTGAATCCGATGGTGCTGTCAGAATTGCAAGATTCTGTCATCCATGTATTTGCTAATTGTGATACAAGTTTTGTCATGTTACAACTCCACTACCTTATACCAAAATAGATAGTTATTGCAGGATAGCGTAATTTATTCAAGGAGGCATACGGCAAGATTCTGAGTCGCGCTATTATTGTGGGACGGAGGGAGTAAGCAGGAGTATGCTCATGCACATCAGTCGTGTCATGGATTGAGACAGTCGGGAGGGTACAGTGAACCGGGAAAAAACTCGCAAGAGTTGTACTCGCGAGTATTTTGAAATTTGTATACATCGAGTTGACCCATGGTCAGCGAGCGAGAAATTCATGGACGATGATAAGCATCAAATTCTGACATGAGGCCACTGATTGGCCAACATAAGATGGAAAATATGCAATTTTCATTCTAGACCAGGACGGAGATGGACCGATCCTCAACCAATTGAAGTGATCAGTCCTTGTATTGCAAGCAAGGACTGGCATAGGATACAGTAGACCTCCTGGCGAATGAAATGATATTAATACAGTGATTGGGTACACACTTGTGCAATATGACACCCCTATTATTTTATAAACTTTTCGCAAATTGACAGGGCACGTCAACGAGTATATCATCCACTTTGGGTGATTCATGAGATGACCAGAGATTATGCATCGTGTTGTACAGGTCGTCTTTTCAAGAATGCTCAGTAGATTGGCGATTTGGTCGATCACTGCTGAAAATTCAATACATCATCCAAGGTCATCCACCACTCGACGTTCATGGCCAGCCAAAGCACCACAACACCAGCTAAGAGACTCCTCTCCGCCAGCAAAATTGCCATAGCAGTCGATGCACTTGCGGTAATTGACGAACGCCGTCACACCAAGCGTCAGCGTTTTTCAATTGAGTCCAGTGATGCTACTGCTGAGGACCTAGACTCTGCCTCGCCCGTTATAGACCAGTACATTGCCGTCAAAGGGGTTGAGGTCGTCCACGCCCTGACCAATTTTACGGTGTCCGAGCTCAATACTCTCTGGTCCAACATCAAGGCATACGTGTCCAAGAACTGGAATGTTGGTGGTGGCCGCAAATGTCCGGTGACTGGGAACGACATGCTCTTCATGACCCTCGTGACGCTCAAGCATGCTGGCACTTGGGATATCCTTGCTGCCAGTTTTGACGAGAAGGTCGCAACGTTCAGCAACCGCATCACCCAATTTATCCGTGTTCTCCATCCGTATCTGATCCGCAAGCTCATCGATGAACAAGGAGTCAAGTGGACGATGCACCAGCTTGCTGTCGCTGGTCATCAGTTTGAAACCCACAAGTCGGCGCTTTATGCCGTT
>NW_008580260.1:67266-68648 GCF_000520115.1 Aphanomyces invadans
ATTTTTTGTAAAAATTATGATTTTGGGGAAAACTTTGGCACACCCCGGGACCCATCCTCCACCGCCTAATCGTCAAACTGACATGCTACGCGCCAAAGGCTTGGCTTGGATATAGGTCCAAGCCATAAAGTATTTTGTACCTCCACAAATCTATTCTTGCTAAGCTTACACCCACAATCAAACCAATGGAGGTTGTTCTTTAGAAGGATAATGACAACCTTCACGATTTCACGATACAAAGTGTTTGAGGCCAACGAGGGAGTGAGTCACATGTAAAGTGAATGAGTACATACCGTCTGTGATCAATCACTCGAGGACCCCTTCATTGGTTTAGAGGTCTAGTAAACCCTGGAAAAAAGCTGACACCACCAAAGATGCCGACCATGTCAAAAAATGATCTGTTACATAGAATTCAACCACCTGTTTACTTCAATACCAAGTCAGAAACTCATTCATTTTGACCAACTGTAGTGTAGATACATTAGGAACTGTGATTGACTGGCAGAAATTAACCTGATTATAGCCAATCAAATTGGGCTGACTTCATTGACTTCGCACAAATCGCAATCGCGCTGAGTATGCATATTTCGAACGCATGGAGGAGCTGAACCCTTGCTTTTCAACTGTGTAACAGAGTTGAGCGCGCTGCGGAAGAATAGAACTGGGCATTTCAATATTTGAAATTGACAGTGCCTCAAATCAACCAATTAGAGACCTCCAATATCATATTCTATATTTGTCTAATCATAGTCAGGCATTGCGTCTGAACCAATCAGAGATCACGAAAGTCGCTCAAGCATATTTATCCAATCATGAACTAACAGTGGTCGATATGATCGATGAGCCGACGGATAATTCAATTACTTGCTGGAGTGCTAAACGACTGGCCGTAAAGCGTATGGTTCTCCCAACATTGATGGTCCCCATATTTCGTGAGGTTGAGTCGGCTCTGGGCACCCAGAACAATCGCCGATGCCAACCAGAATTTTCCATTTATGCACAGTACACAACAAATGTTTTCGACTTGCTGTTCATCGTTCGTTCCACAGTCAACACTACGTCCAGCAAGTGCTGTACCTCGTGCCATCTTGCAACTCCATGCATCGTGCAGAAAGCAGAGATCCGTGACGGCCCTGCGGTATGCTGGACGCTGCCCACACAGAGATGAAGCCTGTCGACCTCTGGAGTGGCCATCAAGTACCCATTCAATTTGTATGGAATTACGTCAAATCGAGGATCGGTCAGCGGGTCGGCATCCACAGGATCGATGGGACCTCCCCTTGTCGCTGTCGTCATCATTTCAGTCCTGGCGACCGCTGGCGCAGCCTTGATTGTATACATTCGCGGACGTGGCAAACGGCTGCAACTGCAGTTCCGAGGTA
>NW_008580260.1:68748-69601 GCF_000520115.1 Aphanomyces invadans
GGGCCAATGCCAAGTTGGCGTCGGATCGAGTTATTGTCGAGAACTTCTTTGGTAGACTCAAGACGCTGTGGGGTATTGTGTCGGACAAGTACACGAGGAAGAAGGATGAGTACAATATGTACTTCCAGACGTGTGTTGCCCTAACCAATGCCCATGTTCGTTTCAATCCATTGCGGAATGTGGATGGCGAGGGCTACAATCAGTACAAGAATCGCTTGCTTTCCATCGGAAGCAAAATCAAGACGAGGAACTTGTTCTCCAAGACGAAGTATCATGATAACCGTCAGGATCGTATTCAGGCTGTGCTGGGTCGTGCGAATTCGGGTTACACCAGCGAGGACTACGACATTGGCTATGACGAGGAAGACGATATTTTTGATTAATTCAAGCTCAATATAGTTAAATATGCATGGACCACGATTTTTTGTAAAAGTCATGATTTTGGAGAAAACTTTGGCACACCCCGGGGCCCATCCTCAACCGCCTAATCGTCAAACCGACATGCTACGCGCCAAAGGCTTGGATATAGGTCCAAGCCATAAAGTATTTTGTACCTCCACAAATCTATTCTTGCTCAGGTTACACCCACAATCAAACCAATGGAGGTTGTTCTTTAGAAGGATAATGACAACCTTCACGATTTCACCGATCCTTTCACAAAGTGTTTGAGGCCAACGAGGGAGTGAGTCACATGTAAAGTGAATGAGTACATACCGTCTGTGATCAATCACTCGAGAAGGACCCATTCATTGGTTTAGAGGTCTAGTAAACCCTGGAAAAAAGCTGACATCACCAAAGATGCCGACCACGTCAAAAAATGATCTGTTACATAGAATTCAACCACCTGTTTACT
>NW_008580260.1:77926-78495 GCF_000520115.1 Aphanomyces invadans
ATACGCGGGTTGTTTGACGAGCAGGTACGCACGGACACTGTCTTGGAGCCTCTGCGGGCGACAGTGGTGTGAATCTTTGGCTCAAAGAAAACCGGCGTCTCGTCCATGTTGACGAAATGGTCCCAATCGAGGCCTTCCAATGTACCAAATGGTAAAATACGTTCGCACACCGAGGCCACAAAGTAGTTTCGCGTCGTGTCCAAGGTGGAAGACAGCTTTTGCCCTTCGCGCGTCGGACGACGGATGCTCAGCTTGTTTCGGCGCAGGAACTGGTACACCCAAGATATGAGTGCCTTGATTTTGCCGCCATGAAAATCAGGGTCAATGTTTCGAGCCTTGTGCACTAGCATCATCGTACTGATGGCAACGTCGTGTTCACGTAGATACTCAATATATTCAAGAACTTGTGCTTCCATGTCAGAGCGGGCAACTGCACGGCCAGTATGCGTGGAACAGAGATCGGGCGACCGCGCCACGGCAGCCTTCAGCTTCTCGTGGTCGCGGACTCAGCGGAGTACTTGGTTGCCTTGCATGCCGTACTTTTTAGCGAGCATGTAGACGCTGGTGCC
>NW_008580261.1:0-10691 GCF_000520115.1 Aphanomyces invadans
TTGTTCTCACTGCAGACACGCCCTCGAGTCCATCATGGAGCCATTTCTACACTCGCAACCTGCGTTACGGCTCGATTGCTAGTTCCCTCGACGTCATCACGATCTGTGGGTTGCCCACATCCACACACACACACACATTCACCCCCTTTGTCATATTTCATCGTCGTGGCGAACGATCGTGTATCCTCTATAGAAATGTGCCAATTACTTCTTCTTGGCCTTCTCGACAGTCTTCTCGTCTTCGTCGGCAGCGTGCTGTTGGGCAAACTGCTCAATGCACGAAATCGCAAAGTACGCCATGAACGCCACCATGATGAACCCGCCGGCCTGCGAGATGAGAGAGCTGCTGTCGGCCGCGGCGCCTTCCGCCGCGTGGTCGACCTTGGCCTTGTCAGCCACAGCGTGAAACTTGTGGCGGCACTCGAGCAGGAACTGGGCGACCTTTTGATCGAGCTCCCACGACTCGGGGGTGATGGCCGCAATGAACTTTTCGATCTCCGTAAGCGTGGCGTCGGTGAAGATGGTGACGAAGAACATCGCTTGCAAGTTGGCCTTGATCAGCGCCTTCCCGATCAACGTCGCGCCGAAGAACGTCCAGAACGGCATTTGAAAATGGCCGCAGCAGATCCCGCACAAGTCGAACGCCATGTTCGGCCACGCGCTCATGAGCAGCACGCCAAAGAATCCATGGCGTTGCAAAAACGAGATCATCCACTCCTTCATGTGGTTCAGCGCGTTGTACTCGGAAGACGACGTCTGAATGTCCTCAAACTCTTCGTTGCGCTTCCCGGCCACACTCGCCGCGTACGACAGCGCGTACGGCGGAATCTCGCCCAACGCGGTCCCTGCACCCCACAGCATCGACGCGACTGCGACCTTGGTGAACATCGAGACGAATGTCACGTCCGCGCCGGTCGACGACCCGCAGTTCGTCTCGAATGAACGGAACCACGTGTGGTGGCGCGTGTCGAAGTCGGTCGACTTGCAAAATTCAGCGCCTTGCACGACCAGAAAGATGTGCGGGAACAGGAACAGAATGCCAGAGTGCATGCCGGTGCCGAGGCCAACGCTAGACAGCACGCCGAGGCCTACCCACCACACAACGTACTCGACATTCGTGTTGAACTCGTCCAAGTACACGTGGTGTTCGCCCGGTGTGTTGGAGAGGCCGATCCACAGCAACACGAGCGGCAGCGCCAGGAACAGTGTCAGGGGGTGCGTTGCAAGCGCCACGATCGCCCATCGAACGAAATCCTTGAGCACGATGGAAAAGTGGTACAGCACCGACAGCGGGCGTCGAAATAACGTCAGTTTCTGTCGCTCGGCACGCAGCGTCTTTTCGAGCTCCGCCACACTGTCGTCGGCCTTGGATGGAAGCGGTGCTGGCGCCGTCGCAGAGCTAGCGTTCGTCGCCGCCTTCTTTGCCATGTTCCCCAGCAAATGCGGTAATGTTGTGGTGGAACGAGGGGTCGATTATTTTAGCCAATGAAATGTTCAGAACGACCACTTTCTACCAATCACATCTCGACACCAGCGGTTTTACTCAACAACCAACATTCCCGATATCTCCTATCCTGTGTACTCTACAGAAGCCTCGGAATGTACGTCACTCGGCACTCCCCGGGATTGTTCAGTCGGCGCTGCGAGCGGCGGGAGCGTTGGCGCTGGACATGGACTTGTGGGCAGGGCCAGCAACATGCAGGCGCAATGAAGTGTGCGCCACAATCACTATGTCATCGCGGCTATTGGTGCTAATGACCTTGGTCGACAGTGAGCCCAGTGTGAATTGCACGTAGCTCCGAAGCTCTTGCGACTCAACTGCGCTGCATGGACTAGCATCGTGCTCCAAGCCGTGCGCGAAAGGTGCAGGAGCTGTAGTTGATCAAGGTGGCGGATCGATGGGTCCGCAACGGCCAGCGTTCCAGAGTTCTATTCATGGTCATCTCCAAAGCTTCTACTAACGGCGGCATGTGTCGGGCTTTTGTGGTTGGGGCTCTTGGACCATGTGTGTTTGAGCTCGCGGAGGTTGTCGCCTTGGGTTTTCGGGGATTCTAGAAGGGGCGCGACCGTGGCTTCCGATGGTTTCGTTGGGGACAACGTGGGGCTCGAGCTGGTCTTGGAGCTTTGAAATGACAGGTTGAGTCGGAGGGTTGCTTTGAGCGCGGTTGCTTTGTTCGGGGACGAAGGTGGAAGATGCAGCGGCGACGTGGAACCAGGGACGACCCTCGTGGGCAGCGTCATGGTCTGTTTGATAGCGGATCTACCAGGCACGATGATGTTGGCAGTGACGGGGGTGGAAGCTTTGACCATGCTGAGGGCCATCGATTTGGCTTTGGCAGGAGATGACTCGTGCAAGACGGTGGGAGCAAGCACTTTGTGCCCACTTGTCGACTCAGTGTCGTGAGCTACGGTTTTGTAGCTCCACATGCGAGCTTCGATCGCTTCCATGAACTGCTGCTGAGGGCCGATGACGCTGCCCGCTCGACACAACCGGAGCCACCCAATGCACTCTTTCGCGGTAAAGTGGAAGTGCTTCATCAGGTACGCTCCAATACACGTTCCCGTACGCCCAAGACCTGCTTTGCAATGCACCGCGACGGCTCCGGGCGTGGCCTCACACGCGGCAAGAAATCGGTCGAGGATGTCGTTCGGGGGGTTGGCGCCGTCAGGGTAGTACAGATCCAGGTGGTCGATGCCCGCGGCTTTGAACCGCGACTCGTCGTACAGGCTCTCGTTGAGCCGAATGACGAGCGTGACGTGCTTCGATTTAAAGTACGGGACGTAGTGCTCGGGTGTGAGCGAGATGTAGCCTTCTGCCGTGTGCCGGTACACGTCGTGGGGGCCAGCAAACGCAATGAACTTGGGGGAAAGCCAGTTGAGATCGCCGTTCTCGACTTGCTCGTAGTGCTGGTACTCGTCCACGCAAAACGTAGCTGTGTCGAGAAACCGGTGTCGCAGCGCCTTCTCGAGCCCACAGAGGCAATCCAGCACCGTGAGTTTGAACACGCACATGGTCGGTGTGGCGTCGTGGAACGGGGGCAGCGTGTGCAGCATCTTTTGGAACGGCGCGATCGCGTCGGCGGCCGTCATGTGGTTGTACAGGATGCCCCAGCACGCCAGGATGCATATCGCGTTCGCCTTGCGCTTGCCGTCCGTGGACGAGTAGAACACGAGCTTCTTTCCCAACGGTTTGACGCGACTCAGTTCGTCGTTGAGCACTTGGCTAAACAAGAACGTGTGGCCCAGGTTGAGCGGTCCAAAGTCCAGGTAAAAGTTTGTGTACAGGAGCTGCCGGTCAATACTAAAGTACAGGACGTCGGACGTGGACCTGGGCGTCGCGCCTTCCGAAAACGACGTGTAGTACACGACCCGCGGGACGAACTCGATCACGCTGTCCATCGGACGAGTGTGTTCGTGGGCAGACGAGTGGGGACGGTCGCGAAATGCACAATGGCCGACCATTGCAGGCCGATCGCCACGTCAGTTAGCGCCTGCACGAAACCCCCCACCAAGGAATTGCAAGGGCCGCCTATTTTTAGTGCTCGCGAACGTTGAACGCGCCTCGTGGTTAGGAAGTTGAACGCCCCAACTTGGAACGACAGAACGGCCCAACTTATTTTGGCGGTGCGTCCGTCGGGGCGCGCTGGACGGAGACATGAGACGGCGTAAAGATCGATTGGGCTGCGATGGCCAAATCCAGCCGCGATCCCACGCCGTCGGGGTGTGTGCACTGGCTGGGGGAGTCTTGCCTCGGTGAGCTACCTTGTTTGACCTGTGCATGGCCAAGGCCAAGGAGACTCCGACAAGTCAGAGCTGCATGGGGAAAACAATGGGTGTCGCTGCCGCAACGAATGTGGGACACTGTGTTGGAAGGATGACGCGTTCGATAGTATAAGGACACGACTTTGTTGTGCCAGGCTAGCCGGACTGGTCAGGAGGTAGGCGTAGTGGCCAGACGGCGTACCATTGATGCTGTTCTGGTTGGCAAGGCGGTCGTGGGCGGCGATGGTCCAAACGGCTAGGAGGGCCAGCAATGCACCGGTGGCGACGAAACCAGTACAAAAGAAGACGCAAACGGCGGGCGCAAGGTCCGTCGCCGGACGAGAGCGTCGGACACCATCGGGATGAGAATTTGATCAGACCTAGAATGCCTGCGCAAGGGATCCCGTTGATGGACACGAGCGTGGCGCTGGTTTGGACGGACTTCGTGGTCGCCATCGCTGACATTCGAGACAAAATGACCACACTCAGCGATAGGTTGCCCCGCAGTGTCACGTGGATGCAGGCGAAATCCGCCGACACATCAACTTGTCAACTAGAGTCGCGGCTACGATGCGCTTGAGCCACAATCGCTGATCGGTCGCGCTGGTGTCGTCCGGGGCAGGTAAAAGAACGTCGTTTGTCCTTTGAAAGTGGAGGCTTGGGGCGTTGTCACAGTGTCTACGCAACTCCATCGCTCGTGTCCAAGAGTCGTCCAGGGCAGCATCGATGTCCGCCAACCCTCTGTGCATGTTGAGCCTCCCAACGGAATAGCCGGGCGTGCACAGCAAGACGGCATCGCAATGCATTGGCAAAGGATGTAGCCCAGCGCAAGTTAGGAGGCAAGAGGCCCAACTCGTCGATCGTTGACTAGTACAGTTGGCTCCAAAGGAGCGGCTTGACGCCGAAACCACCAACTGTACAACATGAGGCAATCCCGCGCACAACTGGGAGTCACGTGATAAAGGGTAAAGGCTGACGAGGGTTGACATAGTTGAAGCGGATGCCCCAGTCAGCAATGGCGCCGTACACCACGTACACGCCTACGATCCCATGACGATCTTGGCAATGACCCACAGGTACATTAGCAATTGTTCGGCACCTACAGATATCGAGGAAGGAGGTGTGCTGTGTACTTCACCAGGGAATGCCAACCCCCCCTTGACATGTGCCCTCCACGAAATGGTTGGCCGCATAGCCCCGCGTACTCGACGCGACGAGTTCGATCCACCAACAAGTAGTCGCGAAGGGAGTGGGTTGCCAATTCAAATTGCTGTGAACCCAAACTTTGTTCTAGTTCGTACGTTATGCCACGTCATCCATGAATACTTTGTCCCGGGCGCCCGCGTGGATGAAAGGCGGGGGATCGCCCAACACACGTAGCGCTATTCGCTTGGCGTTCCGAGACAAACGAAGGGCGCAGAAGACGCTGATGCAAGTCAGTCACGCGGGTTTCCAACTGTGCACACGGTCGTGCGCTACACAACGACCATGTTTTCATTCTTTCGTACAGTTCTTTTGTGGATCGACTCTGATTACGGCTCCTGACGGACTCGGTTCGTTCAAAAGGCACATCGTTTGAGCAATCGTTGGTCATCTTTCGTCGAGAGGGGTTTCCACGAAATGATGTACATATGGGGAAAGGTTGCTTGATTTCGTGGCTCATGCGGCAGGTCCCGTGCCTGAACCTCTAGGCTGCGCCGTCTAACTTGCCACCGCTTCTCCAGGCGACCTCTGCGATCGCCTGGTCGTCGCTTTCCGTCACGTCGATGCCCCGTCGACCACGCTGCAGGGACTTGGCGGTGAGAATCGTTCGTCGTGTCCATGCCAATTCGTGTATCGCTATCGTTGTTCTCTGTCGTGGGTTGCGAGCGTGTTCTGCGGACACCCGTGTCCCTGTACTGGATGAAGTGGTTTGCAACGATCAAGCCGTGAAGGCGCATGCACGTGCGTTCGTCCAGGCCCTGGGTCTCTTAAGGTTGAATGTAGTGCGTGTAGGGGGCGCCTGGGAGCGGAAGGAAGAGCAGCGAGAAAGGCCGAGTAGCTCGGATCGCGGCGCCATTCGTAGAGTTTGGTGAGGTATTTGACCCGGGTGAGGGATGCGGTGGGGAATTAGGATGCCGCAACGGTGGGTTTGTCGCATCGGCCAGTCGCAGGAACAGCGTACAGAATTGTGCCGTGAACGTCAGTAGAGTTCGAGCGCCGACCTGCAGCACCCGTCGCTCTGCCAAGCCACCGCTGGAATGCCGTGGCCGCTCAAGCAAACCAAGGCAGACATGCCCACCGTCCATCGACGCCAAGACGAGTTGGTGCAAACGGGGGTCGATACACTCGACGCCATCTTGGCCAGAGACAGTGGCCAAGACGGCACGGTGTGGACGGCTGGAACGACGTTGCGCCGTCGCCAGGAGAGCTCCAGTGTGATGTTTTGGAAGGGACATGTCCCGGGTTATACCGTCGATGCCGTCAAGGCGACGTGCTACGTGGGATGCTCCGCCGTCCAGCTCGCCAACAAACTGAAAGACCCGACACGTCTGCGCGAGTACGACGCCACGATCTTTGGATGCCGTATCGTCGAAGAAGTCGATGTACCGTCCTTTACAACGATTCAGTTCTGGCAAGGCGTCCCGTTGTTCCCAGCCACGGCGCGTGAGTTTTGTGTCCTGACGGCGGAGCGCAGACTGCCGGGTAGCCAGGAAATCGTGCTGGCTGCTCGATCCATCGAGCACGAGTCCGTCCCGCATAATGCAGCGTACATTCGAGGCGAAATGTACTTGACTGGGTTTATCTTGCGACCGGTCGGCAAGACCTCGTGCTTTGTCACGGCCCTGCGCCACGTGAATATGTGTGGTACTGCGGCGCCGTTTGTCGGGCGCAAGGCCGACGACATGGTCGCCATCGCAATGAACCTGCAGCGTTTGTTTGGCAAGCCAACGGAACCAAACGACTTGCCAGCCACAGCCGTTGCTCCAGTCTCAAGTTTGCAACGTCCAGCGCCGCACGAACCACCGCCTGACGCGTCCACGTGCGCCAACTGCGGCAAGGACATCTTGCACGGCTTCAGTCGCCATCGCTGCATCGTATGCCATCACGTGTTATGTGGGGACTGTGCACGGCACGTCGTCAAGTCGAAGCAGTGGCAAGTTCTTCGCATGTGCAATCCTTGCGCCGCTGAAAACGTCGCCAACGATCAACGCACGCCGCCCGACAAATCGCCCGTTCGCGTTCAAAGGACGACCGAGGAAATCGCAGCGCAGCCGGCGAGTCAGGTGTCGCCAACAGCGCTGTTGGTCGTGTGTGCTGTCGCGTCGCTTGTCGTGTGGATGGAGTGGCCTGGCCATGCTTTGGTCATCTTCACAGTTGGTCTGCTTTCTCTATTTGCATCGATTGCTCACTCCCCATCCGGCTGTGCATCAAGTCGGGGCGAGCTTGTTCGTTCACGATAGAAATTATCGGGAACCGCTTTTGTACAGTGGGTCACAAAAGTCTGAATACCCTGATCAGAATCTTCTGTTTTGGTGTGTTCCGTGGGAACCTGAATGACTTTTGCTGCGTACTCGAGTGTTCTAGAATTCTTTCTGCATTGCCCATCATCCAAGGCAAGTGCATCGTGAGCTCAACGCGAATTGAACCCAATATTTGACATTGTATACATTTTGGGAAATCAAAAGTCTGCATACCCAAGAAAGAAATTGATGTATTCGAGGCAATTAGTACTTGGTTACGTCGCCGTCGTTGGCAATTACCATACTCATCCTCTTCGGCATTGTTTCCATGATGCCTCGGATGAAATCGAGTGGGATACTATCCCAAATCTTTGTGAGACTCACTTTCAGACCTTCCATGGAGGATGGGGGGCGAACTACGCACTCTACGCTTCATGTACTCCCACACATGTTCGATTGGGTTGAGGTCAGGACTTTGGGCTGGGTGCTCGAGCAGGTTAATTGCATTGTCTGCAAAAAACTTGTCGACAATCTTCGTCTTGTGGGTGGGGGCGTTGTCGTGCAAAAATTCAAAATCCACAGGCAGGTCGAGTTTCACAAAATTTTCGACAAAATTTTCTTCAACCATCGCGAGATAGTCCTTGGATTTCATCTTTCCTTCACGGAACACCAAAGATCCCGTTCCATTGTACCCAATGGCACCCCACACCATCAACGTTTGACGGCCACTCTTGAATGTGGGGACGAGGCAGTGGTCCATCAATTCTTCATGGGGCTTGCGCCACACGACCCGGAGAGGTTGAATGGACTCTCATCAGTCCATATGACCTTCTTCCAGTCGTCGATCGTGCGTTTGAGATGCGTTTTAGCATACAGCAGTCGCTTGGCCTTGATCTTCTTGGAAATGAAGGGCTTGCGTCTGGCCGCCCTTCCTGCATGCCTTCTTCTTGGATACGGCGACGAATTGTTTGGGTGGAGACGTCCTTCTCGTGGAAGACTTGAAATGTCTCCTTCAGCGACTCGGCGCTGAGTCGACGGTCCTTCTTTATGGCTCGTACGATGATTCGATCTTCATGCTCGGTAGTTGAGCGGGGGCGGCCAGAGCGTGCCTTCGGTGTGGCGATGCCCATCTTGAACTTGCGGACGACTGTCTGGACGGTACCCTTGGTCAGGCCCAGGTCCTTGCCAATTGTCTTGTACCCCGCACCGTCCAGATGCTTGGAAATGATCAAGTTTCGCATGTCTTGGTGGAGCTCCTTGTTCTTGGACTCTTGGGGCCGCTTGGCGGCGATGTGTGCCATGATGGGCTCGTCGAAAGGTGCAAGGCAGTAGACAGAGAATTGATAAGTGCTGTGTATGATATGGTTAGCCTACGAGATTGAAATGGGGCGGGAATTTGAGAGTTGGGTTAGGGGTATGCAGACTTTTGTGCCTCGGATTCACTCAACGTCACTTCATATTTGAATTTTGGTGCACATTTGCTTCGTATCTTGTCGTGGAAATGTCAGTATGCTACTGTCCACATCCTTTGCAATCTACCAATCAAATTGGAGCAATTCAAATCACAAAATTGACGAAGGTACGGATGAAATCCGAATCGATGACCACACGGTATTCAGCCTTTTGTGACCCACTGTACGTGTTGGGATGCGTGGTTAGTGCTGGTAGGAAAATATGCATAATTTGACCTCAGGTGCATGATGGCAATGGTTCCAGAAATGGGTGTACGCCACCAAAACCATCTCGGGAAGAGGTCACGTGCTTTACCAATGCTCATGGTGGCTATCCATACTCGTGCAGCTTCACCGCAGGAATAGCATGGCGTGCGGAGGGTCTGTCGCCCTTGCCCACCCAGGTCGTATTCGTCGTGTATGTGCAACTGACTACACTGAACTTCGGAAAAAGTCGCTATGCATGAAGAATAAAATCAATGTATATATTGAAATTCCGTGAATTAGTCGAATTTGATTGGCTATAACTAGAAGCATTTCAGTCAGTCAATCCCAGTTTTTATTGCATCTGCACTGCAATTGGTCAAAAGGAATGGCATTTCGGACATGGTATGGTAGGTTACAGGTGACCGAAGGAAAATAACAGATCATGTTTTGGAGGTGGTTGGCTTTTTTGGGGGTGTCGGCATTTTCCGGGGTTCACTGCGTCAAATATCCATTCTTTTCATCTCAATGTCACCCCCGCAGCGTCGGATATTTTGCGAGAGCGACTTGACAAGCGACCTGCCCTTTGAGGATGGAGGTGAACGTGTCGAAAGAGAGAGAGTGCCGGGCAAACGCGCGAGAGATGCAACGCCGCCGGAATGTTTGGTTTTCATGCGTTTTGCATGTCGAACGAATGGCTTGCGTGGTCCTGAGCATGTTCACAAACACACCTGTTGACAAAACGATGAGGTTGCCGCGTGTTTTTGAGCACAGAGTGCGCGGCAGGGGTGCTGTGGTGCAAGGCACCACCTTAGAAACAAGTACCACAAGTCATCAGAACGATTATTGCTAACAGGCACCACTGTAGCCACCATCTTAGCCGCCTAGGGTCTGTATCACGACGCCTCAAGGATCATGGAATGTGATGCTCGTGACTTCTGGAGGTGCTGGTGGTTAAGCTGGTACGTAGTGGCTGTGCTAGCGTTTTTCAGGGTGGCGGAGGTGGACGAGGACATGCAGTTTAGTGGAGACAAAAGGGGAACTGACCGTGGCAGTGGTGCCTCCTTCATCATTGCCGTCCATGTACCCCCACCAACGCAGTAGTCTCCACAATTAAGGCTGAGTTCATGTTCTGACAGTGGTAAATAATCTGGTGGTGATTCGCTTTAGCGATCTTAGGTGGTGTGAGATGGGCGTGTCGCTGGTGGCCATTATGCGAAGTCGGCAGCGGATGGTTCCAACATAAGCGCCGCTCGCGCATGCAGCCGTGCAGTTCCAGGCGAGGAATCGCCCCCCTGGGTGAAGGCCCCGCGCGAGACAAGGAAGGAGGACGCCGACGGGGAGGCGGTAGGTGGCAATTGCAGTGGGGGAGGAGGTAGCTGTGTGTGGTTGTCGCGATGGTTGGGGTTGTGAAAGTGTCGAAAAAGATCATGCATCGCACATGGCTCGACAGCGAAGATGTGGTCATGGAGAGTGCATGAGTTGTAGTGTCTGCAGCGACCTTTGTGACAACGAACTTTCTTTCCCACCATCGCTACATCGTCGGCCACCACTACAAATCCCGCCACTGCCAAAACAGTCGTCGGCACCGTCACGATTGCATTTGGGCTATCGCAGGTTCCGTCGCAAGGTCCCTCGCAACCACCACCGTCGCCTTGGCAGTGTTTGGTGGGAGAGCGCACTCTTCACCACGCCAAGTTGTCGACAACAAAGTCCAAATCACAGACCTACTTCTCCTCTCGACTGTTGCTGACCGATCGATGGTGGCATCGGTGTAACGACTCCGGTACTGTTGCAGAGGAAAACTGGATCCGGATAGAAAGCCGGATAG
>NW_008580262.1:0-742 GCF_000520115.1 Aphanomyces invadans
GGAGTTGTTGGATGGGCCAACGCATGCCCCGCCACCTGGGACTCTCGGTCTAGTGCAAAGGTACAGTACGCGCCACATGATTGCAGACACCCACTTACGATATATTAGTCATCGCTGCGCGAGCCACAACCATGTCATGGCCTCTGCATCCTTGTGTGGACATACCCTCACATTCTTGCGAAAGGTTTCATGGCTACAGATGCAATTGAACACGCTAAAATCTCAAATTGCTTCATTCGACATGCGACATAGAGATGCAGCCATATCAAAATTTGATTGATATCATTAGCATAAGGAGCTCAGAACACTTGCTAATAATCACACTTGTTACCCTTGGCGGTAACGACAGCGAGGCATCGCTTGCATTTGGAGGTTTCACGTAAACCTCCAACGATTTATATGTGGAGGACTTGATCCACCGTTGAAAATTACACTCATTCTGACCTTTGGTCGAGTATATGTACATCGCCAGGCCAACTTCGTGTATTCTGCTGTGTTGTGTGTGTTATGGGTTATACTATCTACATACGAAATTCGAGATGATTTTCGATCAAATTATGGCCATTTATTTTTGCGATATCGACCAACGTTGGACAATGAAACCTTCGGCCGTTTCAGGGGGGACCGGACGGTGGAGACATTTGAGACAATGGACAGAGAACTGGCATGCGTCGAGGCGCTATGTTGTCTCGTGCGGACAAAGCATGGCCGTGTGTCGCACGAAGACGCGGAAACATTCTTG
>NW_008580262.1:12252-14533 GCF_000520115.1 Aphanomyces invadans
TGGCGCGCACTGTACCACAATGAAGCAAACTGAATCCCACCTACCTATACAAATTGAGAGCACTGTTGTCGTCGGGTGGTAGGTTAGTCGAGCGTGGCGCAGTCGAATGGATCTCCACTTGCCAATATTAGCAAGGTTTTGCAACTCATCCTTACCACCATCTTCAAGCATGTATGTCAAAACCGGAAGTCAACCTGTAAGAACAAGTTAAAGATACTGTATAATCCGATACCTTTTCACTGGATTTGCCACATTGTACGGACTGGTGTCTTTATCCTCACACTGTGTTGGCACCAACAACACACTTTTTGAGTGAGCTGATGACTTTGTCCCACAAACGCCGCAACTTCTCCGAGGACGACGACATAATCGCCCTGCGTGAGTCTTCCGAGTTCAGCCAACCCGAAATCGACGCAAAATGCGCATGCAATCGCTTTATGCTGCTCATGGATGCACATCGCAATTACGACAAAGCTTCGGCTCAGGTCTCTGGCGTGGATGAAGACGTCAACGAAAAGATCTTGCTCTTGGACGACTTGTTGGCCGCGTATGACGACGCTAAAAATGCCGGCCAGCGGCGTGCTGATGAAAGTCGTGAGCTTGCAAATCATTCAGAAATCATGGGAAGTCTGATTCGTGCTGAAGCGATGGAATCAATGGGCAAGCGGAAGAGGAAGAATGATGAAGATGAAGGGATACCCTCGGGCGGTAAACTTATGCGTGTCATTACTCTGATGAAAGAACAGGCCAAGGTGGAATTGGATTTTGAAAGGGAACGAATGCAAAATGAAATGGAAGAGAGACGCATCGAGCTCGAAGAAAGACGAATGGAGCGACAGTTGATGGCAGAGTAACTTCGCCAGCAGCAGGATTCGTTGGCATTGTTGATGAGAATGATGATTGAAAGGAACTAAGACCTCAAAACAAAGTTCATTATACGTCAATTATTTGTAGAGAGTCAAGATATTCTCTTAGTGTTGGCGGTTGCAAGTTGAAGAACTAACTGATTTGGTTACCGCCAAAATGGCAGCAATGACAATTTGTAAGAAGCATACCCACAGCGACCACTTTTCCAACCGGGGACAAGCGAATCTTTCCCAATGTCTTAAAAGACCATAAAGATTTGAAAATCTTAAAGTTCCATTCCACTGACTGCATCACTTTGCTCATCCATTTGTTGAACTCCATTTTTTCAGCACTCAAATTGTTTCCCTTAAAACCAGAAATCAAATGCGGAGCAATACCATACGCAGGATCTCCATATAAAACTTGGTCAATAAAAACACTTGGATGCAGACTCATGAATTCAAGCAAGCCACTCAACCGCAAAAGAGTCGTATCATGACGACGCCCTTCCACAGGCCCATAAAAATGCACACAAATTCCGTCAGGGGCAGTAACCGCTTGATAGTTGAGACAATGAATTCGCTTGTGGCCGCTGTAGATTTGCTTCTGCAAATTTTCGCCATCGCCAGTGGACGAAATTCGGCAGGTTTGCACTTTTGTTCCGTCGATGAACTCAAACACGTTTGTCAGTGGCGACCCCTTGGCAGCAACGGCGGCGCAATATCGGTCCATGGTCTTTGCCACAAGCTTCTTGTTGAAGTAGAGGAAGGTGTCCCAGCGAGAGTATTGCTCTTGGATTACGTAGAGAAAGATGTCGCATAGTGCACTCTTGATCGACCAAAAATGGTTGACATGGTGTGGAATCGAACGGGAAAGGCCATACGACCCAGGACGATGCACAAAGCTTCTTCACGATGCACACGGTTGCTACATTCGGTCACAATGATGGCAGATAGGCCCAGAATGTAGCTGAGCTCTTTGATTCCAGCAATATCAAACCGAAAGTCGAGGATCGCGTTGGCGTCGCTTGTTGCATCAAGATTAAACCGGACAGCTGGAATAAGTGGGCGCTCAACATTACACATCGCAACCAATGCCATTGTGCTTTACGCTGATGTGGAGTCCGAGCCAGTGGAAACAACGAAATGAGCTCGTCTTGGGTCAATGTCATTGGGGTCTTCGTGTGGCGCCAAGGTTTACGAAAGCACAATGAGCTCATCCGCATGAATTTTATCCGGAAATATGTAAAGATATGGATGGTGGTGAAGTGCAAATCTCAAACTTGAAGTTCGTATCATTACCCTGCGCGCTGAATTTGTCAAATATGTGGTGACAATGATAATGTAAGGATGACTTGCAAAACCTTTCTATTGAGCAATGAAGGCAGCAGGAATGGAGAGACTTGTGTCGGCACGAACAATAAGAACGGCTCCGA
>NW_008580262.1:14633-15857 GCF_000520115.1 Aphanomyces invadans
CAGCCATATCAAAACTTGATTGATATCATTAGCATAAGGAGCTCAGAACACTTGCTAATAATCACACTTGTTACCCTTGGCGGTAACGACAGCGAGGCATCGCTTTGGCATCGATTTGATGAGCTTCTTGAGGTAGTCCATGGGAATGCTCTCCCATGCACGCTTGATGGCCGCCATGAGGTCTTGAACATTCACATATTGCTTGCCATTGGGGTAAACTTGACGGACCAAATACCCCCAAAGGTTTTCAATGGGATTAAGGTCTGGGGACAGGGCAGGGTGCTCGAAAATCGTGACATTTTCGTCCTCCAAAAACATCATTGTGGCCTTCGAACGGAGAATAGATGCATTGTCTTGCATGAAAACAAAATCTGGACCATAATGCTCAGGAGCAAATGGAAACAGATAGTTGCAGTGCGAATCGGTGTACTTGTCGGAGTTCTGCTTGCCATCCAGGAAGGCCAACTACGCCAAACCAGCACCCGAAAACGCACCCCAAACCATGACATCGCCACCCTTGCTTGCGCGAGAGAAGTACGAGGCGGGTTCCTTGCGAAGATCTTCCCAGTAGTACTGAAGTCCATCCGGTCCGTCGAGATTGAATTCTTCTCGTCAGACCAGATAACATCAGTCCAACTGGGTGGATCTTCCAAGTGACCCTTCGCGTACTTCATCCGCGCAGTCTTGTGGGCTTCCTTGAGAAAAGGCGTGTGCTTGCGTTTCTTGTACTTGAGATACCCACATGCTTTGAGTCTGCGCTGACAAGTTCTTATTGAGCCCTTGAGCTGGAGGGCCGAGTGAAGTGCCCGAGCGAACGTTCCAGTTGACGCCGCCTCTTGATAGAGGCGACGGCACTCTTGTTGGACTATCAACTTCATCTTGCGGCCTTTGTGCTTCTTGCCGTAGGCGTCTGGGGTCATTAGGTACGCTCGTACGGTGTCCTTGGAGCATCCAAGTGTCGTACCAATTGCGCGGTACGACATTCTGTTGCTTCGGAAGATTCGAGCCGCAACTTTCTCTTCGATGGAAAGGAGGGGTGCACTTCCCATTCTGTCAGTTTCAACTAGTACGGCATGAGTGGCATCATCAATTTCAATGACTTACGGGGTTGTTTGTGTTCGAAAGTGCGGTAAAGAGAGCAAAATGCGTTATGACCTACAAATCTATGCCGCATCATGAAATGTGCTTTCCCGCCATATCGCAATCAAATTTTGCGCTATCAAA
>NW_008580262.1:24654-25679 GCF_000520115.1 Aphanomyces invadans
GAGCAATGAAGGCAGCAGGAATGGAGAGACTTGTGTCGGCACGAACAATAAGAACGGCTCCGACGGTGGGAAAAGTCGAAAGCGATGGCTGCACGCCACGGCAAGTCCACCGCAACCTCTAGGACGCAGCTGGCGTCTACTAGAGGTGCTTGGACGTGCAGGCGGGCTTGTACGCACAGGCTGCATGCATGAAGAACAGTTGATACCCTCGGCGCGTCCTTATGTGCTCGTTGAACACCAAATCAGGAGGACCGGTGTTGCTTTTTCGTAAGCGACGGTAGATTTTGTATTCGTGTCGTTAGGAATGTGTCCAAAGTTGAACATTAAATATTAAAGGTTTTCCATGTCAGCCAGCATCTATTTTCAGGGTGAACCAATACTGAGCGACGTCTATCTCGAATTTGCGCGCACACGGGCAAGCCAACGGAGAGGACAAACATCGGTTGTGGTGGTGAGGGAAGCGCCAACGGGGGAGAGAGACGTCGCTCCTTTAAATGCTCGTGGCAAGGATGATGGCTCTTCGTGGGAGGACCTGTGAGATCATGGTTCAGAAGAGAGTGGGCTGGCTCCTCATGTCTCGCGTTGGTTTATGTATGGGGCACACCATCCACGACAATAAGCCACAAGCCTGATTCGGTTTCAAGCTTTCGAATGCGAGGTGAATGCTCGAAACCTACTGGACGACGAACTGTGCTACTATTTCGAACCAGAGTCGAAGTTCAACCAGGGGACGTAAACTACTTCCATTAAAAGATTATCTCGTAACTGAACGATATAAATTGTCGAGGGTAAGGTATACTAGCAGATGCAAGCCAACCCCCCGCACGTCATGAAAGGCCACTTAACAACCTACGCAATGAACACGCCCGAGTACGACCAAGTCGTTGCTTTTGTCAAGGCAATCACCAACGAGGAAAGGTACGACATTTTGCCCCTGAATGCATTTCTCCGTCATCTGGGGCAACGTACGTAAATGTCCAGGTCAGTCGAATGTTTGCTTGCAGCGAGAGAACCGTAGAGGAGGT
>NW_008580262.1:34525-35216 GCF_000520115.1 Aphanomyces invadans
AATGTAAGGATGACTTGCAAAACCTTTCTATTGAGCAATGAAGGCAGCAGGAATGGAGAGACTTATGTCGGCACGAACAATAAGAACGGCTCCGATGGTGGGAAAAGTCGAAAGCGATGCGCATGACGAGGTGCTACAATATCGTCCTGTAAAATTTCAAGGATTTGAGCCACCTGCAGCTCTACATGGAGCGGACAAAGATCCGATAATGGTCGAGGTAATGCCGATCGCCACAAGGATGAAATATCGCGGATCGGTGCAGTTGCAGCGTTACAGGGAGTCGCATTGTGCCATTTTTCACAGGGTTGAGGAGTTTGTAGGTATTGACGGCGGTATACCTTCCAATTTCAGCCCCTAGCTGGTTGGAGCGCTGCTAGCGCACGCATTGTCCATGCGTGATCTTGTTTCACGTAAACAAACAAGTGGCGTCTCGTTATGCCTAGTAGGTGCTCTTCATGGACCACGGGCTGGGAAAGTGCATGCAAGAGGTTGGGTGCAGCGGCGCGGAGGTTGCCACACCGATACCGTCGATCTGCCACCTCTTGTTAAGTCGGTGGCTGCACGCCACAGCAAGTCCACCGCAACCTCTAGGACGCAGCTGGCGTCTACTAGAGGTTCTTGGACGTGCAGGCGGGCTTGTACGCACATGCTGCATGCATGAAGAACAGTTGATACCATCGGCGCGTCCTTA
>NW_008580262.1:35316-35968 GCF_000520115.1 Aphanomyces invadans
GAAAGCTCTTGTACGGTAAGGGGGTGCGCCTTCTTCTCCTCGTCGACATTGTTCTGTTTGTTGCTCTTCTGTTGCCCCACGATATAGCGACTTGTCGCCGGGTCCTGGGCCGGGTTTGGAACGACACCAAGTTTGTTGAAGTACGTCACAAGGGACGACTTTACCTAGTCTATGGTACGGGCCTTCTTGCCCTGGGAGTACAGGTGGTGGAAAAAGTCGGTCAACTCTTCAGTTCCGGCAGAGCGCGGGTCGATGCCATCCTACTGCAGTCGCAGGACTCGAACTGCGTTTGATACGTTTGTACGCGCGTCTGGTGTTGGTACCAAGGAAAGATTCCTCAATAGTCGTCTTCGACGGCACCGTCGCATTCTGTGTTGGCGGCATGCTCAGATCTGGTAGTTTCAAAACTGCCTAATTTACATTTCATTTCTGCCAATCCAATTGTGTTATCACTATACTGGGGCGGACGGAATGGAACGCCCACCGAAGTTTTTTGAGAATCAGATGTCATTTTATCACACATCGAATTATGTGGCGCGCGTCGTATCCGATCTCAACTAAGCTCGAGGTCATTGGCCTACTTGAGACCTTATCTTGTCGAGAGGTGGCGAAGTTAAAGGGTATTCCACGACGAACTCTCCGATCATGGTAC
>NW_008580262.1:46952-51332 GCF_000520115.1 Aphanomyces invadans
CACTGCTGCCAGGCCTCGAGTCCAGAACGTGCCGTTGGAATGGCCTTCTGGACAAAGAACTCTTCCATCGAGCTCTGCTTGGTCGCCACCGTGGCCTGATGCCTTGCGACTGGCAGTTGCCGCAAGTTCTTGACCAACGCTTGCCCAAGGTCGCCAACGGTGAAGGGCAAACCGACCGTAGTTTACACGTCCGATTGCCACGGCTCTTGACTTTCACCGAGACCGGTACGAAGGAGACTCCGTGGGTCAATCTCGTTGCTGATGCGCTGAGTGATCAGGTACTCACAGCATGTCTTAGCATCGGCCCAGGGACACCATGCCATCAACTCCTTAAAGTTGAACCGGCGCTCCTTCGACACAAGCACACGGTAGAACGATCCACCTCGACGCAGACTGTGCAAAGATATGCCAATAGGGAGATCGGGCGTTCGTTCGACAGTATCACCAATTGTCTTGCCCACACCGTTTTGGTCAAGGGGGCGGCTACAGTCGATCCGAGGGACATCCGCCTTCGTTGCGGCATAGTTTAGGAAGACGAAGGTATTCGTCGCCATGTTCTGCCCGGACGTTCTGATCTTCGAAATGTACTCTTCGTAGAACAAGCACTCACGCAAGCACGGAAAGGACATCTCGTCGACGAGATGATACACTTGTGAGTCCTCTTCTACGCTCGCCTTCTTGTGCCAACGCAAGCGCACGGAGAGGTATCGTCCATTGCTGTCCGTGACGAGTTGAACGTCGTTCCAACGTAGCGCCAGGGCTTCGCTCACGTGAAAGCATCCAACAAAGCCAACAGCCAAGAGGAGCCGCAGCATGGCACCAAGAAAGGGATGCAGACTTGCAAAGGCATTCATGAGCGTGGAAAGCTCTTGTACGGTAAGGGGATGCGCCTTCTTCTCCTCGTCGACATTGTTCTGTTTGTTGCTCTTTTGTAGCCCCACCATATAGCGACTTGTTGCCGGGTCCTGGGCCGGGTTTGGAACGACACCAAGTTTGTTGAAGTACGTCACAAGGGACGACTTTACCTAGTCTATGGTACGGGCCTTCTTGCCCTGGGAGTAAAGGTGGTGGAAAAAGTCGATCAACTCTTCAGTTCCGGCAGAGCGCGGGTCGATGCCATCCTACAGCAGTCGCAGGAAGGACTCGAACTGCGTTTGATGCGTTTTTACGCGCGTCTGGTGTTGGTACCAAGGAAAGATTCCTCAATAGTCGTCTTCGACGGCACCGTCGCCTTCTGTGTTGGCGGCATGCTCAGATCTGGTAGTTTCAAAACTGCCTAATTTACATTTCATTTCTGCCAATCCAATTGTGTTATCAATATACTGGGGCGGAATGGAACGCCCACCGAAGTTTTTTGAGAATCAGATGTCTTTTTATCCAATTACATTTAAGATCTTGCATACTTTAATCTAATTGGTGAAATTAATATATTTCGCGCCAGCGGGATATCGCTTGGCTTTCAAAAAATTCACACATCGAATTATGTGGCGCGCGTCGTATCCGATCTCAACTAAGCTCGAGGTCATTGGCCTACTTGAGACCTTATCTTGTCGAGAGGTGGCGAAGTTAAAGGGTATTCCACGACGAACTCTCCGATCATGGTACGCTCAAAGATTTGAACTCCTTGACTTCGATGGCAACAAGAAAAACAAGAAGATGGAACCAGGTGGACGATTCGAGAAGTTCCCAGACCCTCCAGGTTTAGTAGGAATCAGGGATGAGAAAAACCCGATTTTTTCGGGCAACAATCGGGTTTTTGGTTTAATACAATAAAACCCGATTTTGGCGCAAAAAAACAATAGCTTTATTCTGGCGCAGGTCGAGCATCGATGTCGCGTTCATTCTTTCCATTCCGGTTTGCTGTTGTAATCAGAATTATCGGATTCGTCCAGCTGTGCGTAATCGTAGAAGGCCGGCAAGTTGCTCTTGATATACGGGAGCTTGTCAATGCTCTTCGGGTTCAGCGATTCCTCAAATTCGAATGAATGAAGCCCATGATGGACCAGTTTCGCTCTGAGGCGGCACTCGACGTTGCCATGCTGAAGAGCTTGAAAGCGATCTGGCGCAGCTCGGGCCAGTATTTGCCATCGACCAACCAGTACTGCAAGACGGTCTTGTTGCCTTCGACGCGAGAGCTGTGGCCTATTCTTGGCGAGATCAACAAATTCTAGTGATTTGAGCCTTGAAGGGAATAAATCCGAATATAACCAGATTTTGCCCCCGCAGAAATAATCGTTTTTTTTATAAAACCGAATAAAACCGGATTGTAAAAAACCGCGCCGTGCCATCCCTGAGTAGGATTCATAAACAAAATGAGAGATGACGAGCGTGCTCTAACAACTACTCACATGATCACATGGATCAAGGTCCACCAGCGTGAGTGGCTCATGTCGTATCTCGCTTACCGAAAAGGCTGTCGTGGCCTACGACTCCTTGATTCGTTTTCTCCGTCGCTTCTGCCAGCGCCATGGGTTCTCCCGCCAACGTCAAACGAAGAACAAGCTCAAGCAGACCGTGTTGACCGGAGTCCGCGACGAGTTCGCCTGTGACTTCCATCGCGAGTATCGTTCCTACGAGACCAACTGTGTGTACAACGTTGACGAGACTGGCATGTACTACAACCTACCACCAACGTATATTTGGTTGGCTCGCGGACGAAATGCCAAGATCTCCTCGGGCGAGAAGCATTCGATGCGGATGACGGAGTCCAGACGGCACGCGCGGATAGTCACAAGTTGCCTCTACTGCTCATCATGAAAGGTGTACTGGGAGCGCGCATTGAAACCAAGGAGTTTCTTACCTTTCCTCGTGACCATCACTACGCCATGCAGGAAAATGCCTGGACGGATTCGGTCGTGTGGAAGAAGTACCTCGGGGATGTGCTTGGCGAGTCGATCGAAGAAGCCTCAGTGGTACTAATTGACAGCTTCGAAAGTCATGTCTCGGATGAATCATACAAGATGTGCAAGAAGAACTCGGGTCTCACCTGTGCCCGCTGCCGCCGAACTCAACCTCGGTTTGTCAACCCCTCGATGTCGGGGTGATTTCCCCATTCAAGCGCAACCTAAGAAATTTGTGGTTGTATGAGGAGCAGTTTGAAGGAGACTATGATGAAGATCCGTACTCACCAACTGCTCGCCAGAAGCGAATGGCCATGGTGTTGCGCGCCATTGCTGCATGGGAAATGGTCACTGCTGACGTCATTCGGCAGTCATTTGCCAAGGCACTTCGTGTAAATTGAATGTATTTTCATGCAATTTGTTTTTTATTTCATACAAATTCTGTATACTGAGTTAATTTTATACATTAATTTTTTTCAAAAATGTTCGACGCGCCCGGGTCTCGAACCCAGGGCACACTCAAGACACACAACGTGGTTAACCACTGCGCTATCGCGTCGAACGCTTACGCTGTAGCCCGATCCATCGTATCAAAAAAATTAAAATTTTGCCTTCTTACACCTCTGAGTACTTATGACCTCTTCAATCGGTTGCTTGAAAATTTTTGAGTGCGGTCCATGGTCGCTTTGTTTGTGTAGAATTTTATTGCCCCTTAAAATCATTAAATTTCTGAATACGGACTGTGATAGGCTACATTTTATGTCGAACATCAAAGCACCGTGACCAATTGGATTGAAGAATTCACCATCTCACTCGAAGACAAGGTGGGCGTTGAATTCCGTCCGTCCCAGTATGTTCGTGATATGTTTGTAAACGACAATTTAAGCGGCCAATCTGATGCTGCAAAATATCACCTTCTAATCAAAGCGATATTTGATGTCGGTCATCCAATGTCCTGGCGAGAATGTGTCGGTTTAATATCGGTTGCCATGTACATGTTTAAAAAATTCTGGCACCTGTATACTTCAATGCCAAGCCAGAAATGCCATTCCTTTTGACCAATTGCATTGCAGATACATTAAAAGCTGTGATTGAATGACTAAAATTCTTCTATTTATAGCCAATCAAGTTGGACTAATTCAATTAATTTAAAAATATTGATTGATTTTATTCTGCCTCCATGTATTTTCAGGATGAAATCATGTCGGCTTTTTCCGGGGTTCGCTGTACCGGCAACACTAGCGCCCACGGTACTTGTGTGGGCTATTGTAAAAGGCGAAGTGGGCAGTCAGTAAAGTACCACCACAACGCGGTCTTTCGTACAGTGAACCCCGAAAATAGCCGACACCCCTAAAAAGCCGACTACAGATTTCCCCCGCATTAGGAGACCCACCATAATTTAATATCCCTCAAAAATGTATAGTCGTGGAGGTTTGTAAAATATGAAGTCAGAGAGGTATTTCAAAATTCAATGCAATGGACACATGTTGACCATGGCATATGGTCATATGCCATCGCCGTCATCGAGGCAGCGGCAAAC
>NW_008580262.1:62682-64411 GCF_000520115.1 Aphanomyces invadans
TCTCTGTTGCAATCAGAATCATCGGATTCGTCCAGCTGTGCGTAATCGTAGAAGGCCGGCAAGTTGCTCTTGATATACGTGAGCTTGTCAATGCTTTTCTGGTTCAGACGATTCCTCACATTCGAATGAATGACGCCCATGGTGGACCAGTTTCGCTCTGAGGCGGCACTCGACGTTGCCATGCTGAAGAGCTTGAAAGCGATCTGGCGCAGCTCGGGCTAGTCTTTGCCATCGACCAACCAGTACTGCAAGACGGTCTTGCTGCCTTCGACGCGAGAGCTGTGGCCTATTCTTGGCGAGATCAACAAATTCTAGTGATTTGAGCCTTGAAGGGATTAAAACCGAATAAAACCAGATTTTTCCCCCGCAGAAATAATCGTTTTCTTTTTAATAAAACCGAATACAACCCGATTGTAAAAACCGCGCCGTGCCATCCCTGAGTAGGATTCATAAACAAAATGAGAGATGACGAGCGTGCTGTAACAACTACTCACATGATCACATGGATCAAGATCCACCAGCATGAGTGGCTCATGTCGTATCTCGCTTACCAAAAAGGCTGTCGTGGCCTACGACTCCTTGCTTCGGTTTCTCCGTCGCTTCTGCCAGCGCCATGGGTTCTCCCGCCAACGTCAAACGAAGAACAAGCTCAAGCAGACCGTGTTGACCGGAGTCCGCGACGAGTTCGCCCGTGACTTCCATCGCGAGTATCGTTCCTACGAGACCAACTGTGTGTACAACGTCGACGAGACTGGCATGTACTACAACCTACCACCAACGTATATTTGGTCGGCTCGCGGACGAAATGCCAAGATCTCCTCGGGCGAGAAGCATTCGATGCGGATGACGGCAGTCCTGACGGCACGCGCGGATAGTCACAAGTTGCCTCTACTGCTCATCATGAAAGGTGTACCGGGAGCGCGCATTGAAACCAAGGAGTTTCCTACCTTTCCTCGTGACCATCACTACGCCATGCAGGAAAATGCCTGGATGGATTCGGTCGTGTAGAAGAAGTACCTCGGGGATGTGCTTGGCGAGTCGATCGAAGAAGCCTCAGTGGTACTAATTGACAACTTCGAAAGTCATGTCTCGGACGAATCATACAAGATCGTGAAAGAAGAACTCGGGTCTCACCTGCGCCCGCTGCCGCCGAACTCTACCTCGGTTTGTCAACCCCTCGATGTCGGGGTGATTGCCCCATTCAAGCGCAACCTAAGAAATTTGTGGTTGTATGAGGAGCAGCTTGAAGGAGACGATGATGAAGCTCCGTACTCACCAACTGCTCGCCAGAAGCGAATGGCCATGGTGTTACGCGCCATTGCTGCATGGGAAATGGTCACTCCTGACGTCATTCGGCAGTCATTTGCCAAGGCACTTCGTGTAAATTGAATGTATTTCATGCAATTTGTTTTTATTTCATACAAATTCTGTATATTGAGTTAATTTTATACAATTATTATTTTTTAAATGTTGGACGGCACTCGAACCCGGGGCACACTCAAGATACACAACGTGGTTAACCACTGCGCTATTGCGTCGAACGCTTACGCTGTAGGAGGATCCATCGTATCAATTAAAACTATGCCCTCTTACACCTCTGAGTACTTACGACCTCTTCAATCGATTGCTTGAAAATTTTTGAGTGCGGTCCTTGGTCGCTTTGTTTGTGTAGAATTTTATTGCCTCTTGAAATCATTAAATTTCTGAATGCGGACTGTGATAGGCTACA
>NW_008580262.1:73451-74005 GCF_000520115.1 Aphanomyces invadans
AGTGGTAAAAGGTGATACAGTCCGACCGACCATGCCGCGAGGCAAGAAAATCAATCACCGAGGAGGAGCGTGACCAAATAAAGGCCTTTTTGGCCGTGCAGAAGCCTTTACGGTGGATTGCAAGGGCGATCGGACGGAGCGATAAACTCGTCCGAACTTGCATTGCCAACTTCGACCAAGGAAAACCTCCTGGTGCACCGATAAGACACTCAAAGTTGACCCGCCGCGAGGTGCGACGAATCTTCCGGCTCGCAACCAGGAAGGGAATGTCCGCTAGGCAGATATCCGCCGCTCTAAATGGTAAAGTAAAGCGTACTAGTGTGCTAACCGTTCTTAAAATGTCGAAATTCGCCAAGTACATCAAGCGCCGCTCGGGACCGCGCTTGACACCCGAGCACAAGAAGGCACGAGTCGATTTTGCCTCCAAGCAGTTGCATAAGCTCGACGATATGAAGAAAACGTTGTTCACAGACGAGAAGAAGTTTAACTTAGACGGACCTGACGGTTGCCAGTACTATTGGCACGACTTGCGGCATGAGGTGGAGACCTACTCA
>NW_008580262.1:82491-83020 GCF_000520115.1 Aphanomyces invadans
TGTGCTTTCATTAATCTGTCTGAGTCAGCCATCCGACACTGCATCAGTGCGGATGAAAAGAAAGTGCAGCAACTTCACACGCATCTCCAGGCTGTTAAAAGCAATGCTGAAACCTGCAACTCACCAGACAAGGACGGTGAAAGTTCTGCAGACGACTGCTACTGTAAGCGACGTTGAATAAACTCACATAGCAAACATGTCATTGGACGGACAGAAACTTTGTTTTGGCCAATGGTGCATCAGGTAGACCAAAATTTGATTGAGTCAACGTTAACTTGAAAGATTTGATGCTCCAAAGGTTATGTATATAGCAAGCATTTACTCGCTAGTGACAATAAAAGTTTCGTTGTTGAGCAGCATATTTCAAAGGATACCCATTGATGTAAGTAAGGAGTTCTTGTAACACCAATTTCGTTGCAAGTGGTAAAAGGTGATACTGTCCGACCGACCATGCCGCGAGGCAAGAAAATCACCGAGGAGGAGCGTGACCAAATAAAGGCCTTTTTGGCCATGCAGAAACCTTTACGGT
>NW_008580262.1:83120-84441 GCF_000520115.1 Aphanomyces invadans
GCAAGATATACTTGCGCAATCCTGATGATTATGCGGATTTTTCTTGCGCAAAAAACAACTATTTGAAGACACTTGTGGATAGCATGCCTACGCGTTTGGCTCAAGTTGTTTTGAAAAATGGCGGTAGTATCGACTATTAGCGTAGACACCACCACGCCAGTCATCATCATGCTCACGACTGGTTTGAAAGTTAGAGTGCGCTTGCCTCATTTCCACACTAGTCGTGAGCATGCCAAGGGGATGAGGCAAGGGTTGGTGCGCAGAGTTGCTCTGTTTCTCATACCATGTGGAGGACATCCTCCCTCTGGACGCAATGCTTGGACACGAGTAGAATCAGCGTTCAACACAGGCACGTTTCCGCGACGCGACGTTGATGGCTTGAAGCGAAAGTTTGCCCAAATACGCAATCACCCCAAGCCCACTGGCGACCCGACGTGCCCAAGTGAAGTGGTGCGTGCGAAGCGCATCAGTCGACAGATCGACAACGAGGCGGCGGTGCTCAGTATGGAAGACGAGAACGACGAGGAAGATCACAACGGTGAGCGACATGGTTGTCTTAGTGCCATTAAAGTCGTGGATGATCTAGCTGATGAAGACAACGGTAAAGCCAACGATGTTGGTCACCTCCTCGTCGAAGATCAAGGGGTCGAGAAACAAGGTGAAGATACGCGCATCCTTCATCGCCTTCAACGCAACAGAAAGAGCTTCTTCTGCTTTGTGCAGGACTCTGGAGAAGGTTGTGGCTGACAGACCGAAGAGCTTCTGTAGTGTCTTTGATTCCAGAGCAGCGGTGTAAAAGTGCAGAACCATGGCCAGAACAGCGTGCTTGTGGGGAATACGCGGAGGACGTCCTCCACGGAATGGGTGCGACAGCACAACATACGAATGCTTGAATTGTGTTAATAGGTCCTCGAATGCATCTGGCGTCAGCGAGACTGTGACCAAAAACGATGGCTCGTCCTTTGCAGCATACATGGTATACCATGGTGAGTCCTCTTGATTTGGTATGAATGCAGCTGACCTCACCCAATGTCCCTGTTTTAGCAAGCCGCGCAAGCGAAGAACATGCATCTTTCGACGGGTACGCTGCCGGCGAGTCAGGTTGGCGACCATGATGGCCATCAGGGCGCCTCTCATGGTTTGTGCCCTCGGCTCCAATTGTAAATCGTCCAATCAATCGCCACGTTTTGTCGAATTATTTGAGTCTTATGCGATGGGTATTGGTTGCACGACTTGAGCAAACACCGCACTGTTGCAAAGGACGTTTTGGGTCTACTGTATGGTCGTGGCTTCGTCGATTTTGATTTGGATTCGCCAGCTG
>NW_008580262.1:84541-84991 GCF_000520115.1 Aphanomyces invadans
CCTTTACGGTGGATTGCAAGGGCGATCGGACGGAGCGATAAACTCGTCCGAACTTGCATTGCCAACTTCGACCAAGGAAAACCTCCTGGTGCACCCAAACGACGCTCAAAGTTGACCCGCCGCGAGGTGCGACGAATCTTCCGGCTCGCAACCAGAAAGGGAATGTCCGCTAGGCAGATATCCGCCGCTCTAAATGGTAAAGTATGGCGTACTAGTGTGATAACCGTTCTTAAAATGTCGCAATTCGCCAAGTACATCAAGCGCCGCTCGGGACCGCGCTTGACACCCGAGCACAAGAAGGCACGAGTTGATTTTGCCTCCAAGCAGTTGCATAAGCTCGACGAAATGAAGAAACCGTTGTTCACAGACGAGAAGAAGTTTAACTTAGACGGACCTGACGGTTGCCAGTACTATTGGCACGACTTGCGGCATGAGGTGGAGACCTACTCA
>NW_008580262.1:85091-86805 GCF_000520115.1 Aphanomyces invadans
CGCATGGAAGCGAATCTACAGCTGGCAAAAAAGAGGGCCGAAATTGAGGCAGCCGCCGATAAACCATCGTTCCAACTAATGAAATCAATTAGACCTCAAGGAACGTCTACGACATTGGACAGAGCTACCGAGGAAAGCCTTGTGGCATGGGTGAATGAGCTGCGAAGTGAAGGGATCCCAGTCAGCAACATGTTGCTACAAACACGAGCACGTGAGGTTGCGCAAGCCATAGGACTCACGGATGACCAATTTCGAGCAAGTACAACTTGGGTGAAGGCGTTCATGAATCGATGGCAGCTGTCCCTACGAACATAAAGTCGTGCAGGCCAATTCAGCACTGAAGAAGGGGAGGCTGTACTTACCGCATTTGCATCCAAGGTCCGCAATATCGTGGAATGCAACGGCGTTGAGGTCATCTACAATGCCGATCAGACTGGCATGAACTACGAGTACTTACCCAAGAGGACAATCGATGCCACCGGAACAAGAACGGTGTGGGTCAAGAGTTCTGGCCACGACAAAGACCGCCTAACAGCTATGGTGTTAGCTGACTCAAATGGAATCAAATACCCAATTTTTTGGTCCTCAAGACAGCAGCTTCGAAGATCAAGGCGGTAGTCCAAGACAACTTGCTCAACCGCAACGGCTTCGGCATCCGCGTGTGGCAAGAGATCAAAGAGCTCCACGAACGCCACCCATCACGACTTTTCGAAAATCCTACTGCATGGTGGAACTCAACCATTTCTTTGCAATTCCTTACTTACCACTTTGGACACCGGCGGGGGACTTCATGCAAACCCGTACTTCTACTTTGGGACGACTTCAGTGCACACTTCACGGATGAAGTCATGGCGCTGGCTACGGAACTCAACGTTATCCTCGAGAAGATTCCACCAAGGCTTACCTGGGTTTGCCAACCAGCCGACGTTGCCTGGATAAGACCACTCAAGTCAGCTCTGCGTCACCGCTGGGTCGAGTATCTACGTACCGAACTCGCACGCAACTCAACCGGCACCTTCAAGCTGACACCGACCGACCGCTACGACTTGGTGGAATGGGTCAACACTGCATGGGACAACCTACCAAAAACAACAATTGTGAGTGGGTTTCAAAAGTGCAAACTTATTGACGGTCCTGTTGATGACGAAGATTTCCTCGACAATATGCTCGAAGCTGAAAGTGCTGCTATTATGGATGCCCTGGAACAAACCGGTGCCATTGAGCTTACTGTGCTTGCACCTGAAGCTGATGTTGAGATCGACCTAGTCGAATTGTGGGGATAGTGTGTGTATTAGATATGTTTTCGTACCTTGAAATGGCTTGCTACTGCCCATCGTGCGAGTGCCATGAGTTCAGGGACTCATCGGAATACCAAGGCCGAGGCGCACCGCCGGTATCCGGCCCAGCAAATACCTAAGGGCGGGGCCCGAGGGCGGTCCCGAAGGCTACCGGGAACGCGGGCCTTTTGACAACGCAACCCCATAGCGGCCGACTTCCGTACAGTAATGCCAATTCACAATCACGACGACAGACAGCAACCAATATCCGGATTTTATCCGGATGATGCCCACGGTTCAAATCGGAAAGTGAATGACAATTCAATGATGAATTTTGTTCTATCTTTGCTTCATCTATTCCACCATCTATTTCCTAGACTTTGAAAACGTATAAACATTCTTGAAAGTAGTTCACTGTTAAACTGCATGACTTGAAG
>NW_008580262.1:93880-95275 GCF_000520115.1 Aphanomyces invadans
TCGACTTCCCGCTTGTTGGCCACGCGATGTTGCCGCGGTGAAGATCGCGCCGGAGGTCGAGCCCTTCCTTGTTGTGGGGGCTCACGACGTCGTGCAGGAACCGGGCGCTCGCACTTGGGCGGCGCGTCGTGGTCCCACAAGACAATCAATTTGAGGTTGGGCAATGACGGCTGAAATTTTAGGAAATTTCGACGCTGTGAATGTTTTTGCTTGCAATCACGCGTGACTTCGAGCGATGTATGATAGAGCGGCTCAGATCCCGCGACGAGTTGACGTAAATTACTACCACAGCATGATGCCATCAGTCGCCCAACATGGCAAACCTTGATGCACATGGCATCGAGATTTGCCACACGACGGAGCTGTTACGCACCTCCTTGTGTCCGGGCACTGGTCGCCGCCGCTCAGGTCGGGCTGGATCACGTTGCGCGTGCGGTTCTGGGACCCCGTGCATTTGTTGCGTTTGGACCAAGGCTGTCACGCATCCACGGCGCACTTGACAGCGCACGAGCGAGATTGTTGACTCCAACACACCATGCCATCCGTCTGCTTCGGATGATCGTGCGATGGCGTGTTTGAGTCCCTGTCACTTGGTCGTACGGCCCCCACACGTCACCTTGCTCGTACGACGGCCACAGTTTGTTGAGCAAGTTGCAAAAGATGCTGCCGCACCCTTCCGTGGTCTTTTCGACGTTGGGGGCAGCCAAGATGTCGCCGTTACACGCGCTGGAGATTTGATCTCGCGCGTGTGGGTCTTGTGGCCCGTGGTGTCGCAAGTGCTCCACTCGGACCAGGGGACAGAACCGCGTCCAACTTGCACGGCGACGTCTCGTACGGGCTGCACGGCTTGCCTTGGTCACGGATCGGGTAGAGCTGCTCGCGGGTGCGGACAGCCGTGCACGTCTCTGTCGAGCACTCTTGCGTCGTCCAGTCGCAAGTTTCGCACACGCGTGGACCGTAGTGTTGGATGCGATGGAGTTTCGGACACGAGTTTCCGCCGTTGAGAGGCTGACAAGCGATCGTTCGTGTCGACGTGGCGACACCAGACACCTTGTCGCAAAAGTATGCAATCCAATCGCTGAATTCGCAGTGGGCTGGGCACGTCGCCGTTGACACGAGGTTCGTGTCGTGGTCGAGCGAGTTACACGGCTTGCCGCAGTTGAACGCCTTTGTGTGCTCGATAAATAGTGATGCAAATTGAGTGGTTGCGCCCGGTCTGTGCTCTGGTCGAGTGCGCCCCGAGTCCAGATCAACCTCGCTGAGGTCGGTTGCTGGATGTTGAAGCGATTCGTACGGGACGATTTACGACGGGACGATCTGTTCGGATTACCATCCGGTTATCGGTCGTCGTCTCGGAGTCTGGGCGTCCTGGCCAGTTGCTACTGTACTGAGGGG
>NW_008580262.1:95375-95949 GCF_000520115.1 Aphanomyces invadans
CTTAGAGGTTTCCCATAGAATTATTAAATTTGGTAGTGTCTGGGAATGCGATCGCGAACACAGCGTTTGCGAAATCTCCCTAATGGACCTTCCACGAGTTGGTGCTGGAGAGTCCAACATGGTCACTCGAAGCCAGAAGTTGCTCCAACGCATGTCGGCATTTTACTCGGGTACTCGTGTCTAGAGTCCACGTGCATCCATTCGCAACGTAGAGGGACTTGAGATCCGACGGTTCAAGATTGTAGAGATCTTCTCGTTTGTCAAACAAAATTATATGTTTGGTTTGGAGGCTGGGCGACCCGCTCATCTAATGTCGCACGCAATGTGTGCATCAAATGTTAAATCGAATTTTATGACGCTGTGCCTATAGAGAAGAACAAAAGAGCCAGTTCTGCATTATCTCACTCTTGGGCACCTTAGAACAGCCACTGGCGGGTCAGTCTACTCCCTGTTCCGTAAATACATCGAGTACAAAACCCAGTGCACGATTAGAAAATGGGGAGCGATAGCTACGTGATGGGCTACGACAGCCTGGACGAACTGCTCGAATTGAGTGATGTTGGCCTCCCAAGTC
>NW_008580262.1:102378-103634 GCF_000520115.1 Aphanomyces invadans
AGCACCTTGTGACATTTGGTTCCACGGGACGCCACGAGCAAGGTGCACAGTGGTGCGGGGTGGTTCGTGGTTAACCAGGATCTGCCATGCATGAAAGTGTAACGAGGCCAGTCCAATTCGCCCTGTCTCGCCTGGCGGAACGCTGCATCGCTGTGTCGTCCCGAGTGACCTCACTTAGATAATGGGAGAATCTGCCACTCTCTTGGCGGAGCGCCATCTGTGTTGCAGACACCATGCTGCCAATATGATTAGCATGACGCAGCGATGTCATCGCAATAGAATTGCGACCGCCTGACTTTTGCGTATGTAGCAGATGTAGTTCGATGATGCCAACGGGCAACTCTTTTCGAGTATTTTTGGCGCTCCCGCCATCATCGCGAGGAACATCACCGTGCTGAAGGCGCCGGCGTCCATCTCTGTGATCTGGGCCGTTCCAGGCAACGGCTTGCTGGATGGCAGCCAGGCAGCAATGTATCGATCGGCGCATCAAATCGCGTTGATGTTTCGCGTCAACAAGAATCCGAATTTCGAAAAAGATTTGACATCATTGCATTATTGTAAATTTCACATATATTTTAAGAACAAGTGTGACCAATATGGAAGGGGCACCTTAAAGAATCGTAAAGACACGACAGATATGGATTGTCTAGAAGCACATAACTCGATATTATCATAAATGATAATATCGAGTTATGTGCTTCTAGAAACTCCAAATCCCCACGTTTTAGCTCTCCTCATGCATTCCTCACCTACAGTACCCCCTTCCTCTCGCGTCTGTTGGTTCCTGCATTTGGTAGCACTTCTTCGTTGTCAACAAAACTCTGGGTGTCCTGGTGTCCCATATACCAATTGTCTTGCTGAGCGATTGTGTGGTCGAGAATTTTGACATCAGGCAATTCCTCCATCGGTTGGGCTGTATTAGTTGTTCCGTAACGTCGTTAGGAGTGGATATCGCAACTGAGGCACCAAATCCATACGCAGGCAATATATTGGATTGATTAAATGAGTTTCTTTAACCTTATTGTCGAGCAAAGGCTCTGTTGAACTAACTAATTTCCTCGTACCAGATAAATATGTTTGGAAAAGATTCTTGAGGTGGTTGGTTCATTCGGTGCGGCCATGGACGGCGCAAGACTTCGGTTACGTATTGACCACCGGCGGGACGAGATGCGCCTTCAACCATGCGTCGTCGGAAAGCGCTCGTAGGACGTTGAAGACTTTTGTGTAGCCCTTCTTGAGAGGTAAATCCAGGAGAA
>NW_008580262.1:113376-113874 GCF_000520115.1 Aphanomyces invadans
TGCCACACGGATTGACCGTACCGGCAAGTGAACAGAAAGTGGTGGTACGTTTCGTTCGAGTCGCAGAAGACACAAGTCGGCTGGGGAACGCGAAACTTGAACAGGTATTGCATGGCGTTGGCACGAAGTGGTGTCTTGTAGATGAATTCACCATAGCGAGGCAAGATGTGGTCGGGACGGGAAAACACCGCGAGCTGCTTCAGGCGCTTGGGGTCGGCGTAAAAGTCGGTCGGCAAGTTGAGGTGCTTGGTAGGAATCAGCAAGGAGTCTGCCATTGAATGAGTCTTGAGCTTTGCCGACCGTGACGTTGCTACTGACAACATAATCGGCAAGTCGTCGGGGCGTATGATCCAGGAGCCTTGCAAGAGCGGGGGTCGACGAGGTGGCAAACGGAATGGCGGGGGATTGCTCTCCGAGGCGACTTCAAACAATGTCGACAGCTTGGTTGTCAAAATCGTGATCCATTTCTTCGTTGGGGGCTCAAGGTTGGAGCGAACA
>NW_008580263.1:0-686 GCF_000520115.1 Aphanomyces invadans
CACGCTCGCCAGCGGATGGCATTTCTTCCGTCGCGGTACAAGTGTCAATTTCAAATCCTACTGCTCGAAATGAATGTATTAGTTCTCGGAAGATATTGAATGTGTCCTGTTGCAAAAATGGAGGCATCACTGTACACGGGAGGAGCTTGTGTACCTTTTCGGCTGAAAAATTCGTTGTGGTCGATGAGATAGAGCCAAAGTTGAATGGCATTGACGGACAACCTGTTTTTTCTACACCACGAGCTCAGTTTCACTTTTCACGCATCGCAACATGGGCTCTCTTGTCCGCAATACTACCCCTTTTGCTCCTGTTGTCTCCGTGGCGCAACCAGTCAACAGTGCCGGTACTGGGAGGTGACGGAACCTGTCAAACGAGGAGCGCCGCCGGGTGTACCATGAGCTCCTATCGACGTCAAAGGATGGCGAGCTTCCTACTGGTGCATTTAACGGCGTTGCTCAGCTCATTGGATGCCACTCTCGCACTGTCCGACGTATCTGGGCTCAAGCGCAACGGTCAATCCTAGCTGGCGATGTAGCGGCGAATGTCGATTCAACACGAAAGGGTAAGAATCTCTATAATTCAATATTTCCATTAAATACAAATTTATGAGGTTATGATTTCTGACAGTATACTATTCTTAGGGAATTGTGGATCGAAACGAAAGCGTTCAAATGAAGAAATCGAG
>NW_008580263.1:10563-11211 GCF_000520115.1 Aphanomyces invadans
GGATCAACATGAATTTTGTTCCAATCAAAGTGAATCACAGAAGCTGCGCCTTGGTCCCTACTCACCGATGCTGAACCCGATCGAAAGGTGCTTCAGCGCCTTGAAGGCTTGCATCAAGAGCTACCTCGCCCTCCACACTGATGCTACGTTCGAGCGTGGTGAGTATGGGACGTTTCTCCAACGACGAATGGTCTTACTTGAGGATGCTGCTCGCGCGTCGCTGCCATGCATCACGCAGCCGTTGGTGGTCCGCGAGGTCATCTTCTGTCAGCGCAACGTCGAAAAAGCCATCCTATTGGAGAGCATGGTGTATGGTCAGTAGGCAGTTCATATTGAATGGAAAAAGTTCATATTGGCTTGGAAATTTGTGTGTTTTTAACCACCCACCGTTTTAAAAATGACGTTTCAAACGATTTTTTGCCAACTTGATTGGAAAAAGTGCGCAACTTGATTGGGAAAAGGTGTAGTTACAACACACTGGCGCTTGAAGGAACCGGCTGTGCGGGGTTAAAGGGACATTCCTGGCGGTGGCGGAGTCGGTGGACGAACGATCATGCACTCACGGGCCGCAGTATCCATGTCCGTAGGCTGAAGGGGCTGGAAAGGGTTGGTTGTACCAACCCTTTCCGTAATCACGGTGGTAACGTC
>NW_008580263.1:20120-20644 GCF_000520115.1 Aphanomyces invadans
CGGTCTTTGACGGGTAGCTTTAGGGAGATGCCAGTCAGAGTGTCGATTGCACGAAACGACGTAAGGCCCAGGACCAGTTGTTGGTTGGCCATATTCTTTCGGAGTTGCATGAGGTCTGTCAATGCAATGCCGACGTTGGCTTGATGGTTGTCAAAGAGCACGACCTTCAAGATCTTGCCCTCATAGATCTGTGCGGTGAACGCGCCCGTCGGGATACGGACATATCCGACGATGTCGCGGTTCGAGTCGCGGCGAAGAGGCTCGAAGGCATCGAACAGTTGACCGCCGGCGGCAGTCCCCGTGACCAGAAGATCCAAGACGGGCTGCAGCTCAGCCATCGTGAGTCGGTAGTATCCGATGTCGCTCTTCGATTGGATCGCTTCGGGGTGCAAATAGTAATTTTTCCTAGTAGTTTAGTGGTCAGAGGTGTTTTTCTTGAATAACAAACTAAAGTAATGTTGCATACGCTCTACCGACTGCCCGACGCAGGAAGGCAACAAGGATCTTGTATTTCGTTTTCTTCG
>NW_008580263.1:28849-30156 GCF_000520115.1 Aphanomyces invadans
GGTGCCCGAGTGGCCACAGTCCAACGGTGCCATGCATGTAAACGGGCCAGACGAGCCATAGCCAGTGGCTCCGAAGTCAACAGACTCATGAATGTAAAGTTGGCCTGGAGCGGTTGCTCCGAGAGCCAGGACCACAGTTCGTCAGCTAAGCCGCGTTCAGCTAGAGCGACCATGTTCGGACTGGTCTGACTGGTAGCCAACAGCATCTCCGCTTGCTGGACTGCCACGTTCATCGGCCCAGGTGCATCAAGGTCGAAGAGAGCTCGTTCAATCTCTTGCAGAGTCATGTTATTCGGGTCCAGGACCATCGAGTTCCCTTTGAGGGTCAGGCGTCGGACATATTCTTTCGAGTCGAAGGTGGCAGGGGAGAGCTCCCGTACCTGCAACGTGTACGTGTTGCAAGGGATCTCGGATGGCCATTGCACGCGAGCCTTGTCGAGTTGGAAATGGTCCAGCGCTGCATACATGTTGGGGGAGAGGAGAATAGTTCCCTCGTTGGATGGCAGGCGGCCTCGTTTCGACTTTTTGGGTAGTTGAAACGTAACCTCCATCTCCAGTTGTGGAGGCTGGTCAACAGCTGCCGACGTCGATATGAATGTCGTCTCCGTGTGCAAGCCATCGTCACCATCAGCATCGACCTCCATCTCATGGGGTCCAATGTAGGTGCATGGTGGTGGCGGTGAAAAGCTTGCCTCACGCGTCGTAGAGCTTCCCGGTACAGCGCTGGTGGCAGTCCCTCTGGATGCATCTACTGGTTGGGTCTTTTGCCTCTTGTTATCCGCGTCTGGTGTAGACAGTCGCGTCCCGATAAACCCCTGCTGCCCTGGAAAGTTGTCCAAGTCAAGGCAGTGGACCGACACCTTGCCCCGTCGTGGGCTCGGAGATTTCACATAGTCGCGGGTGAACACCCCGTAGTATACTCCCTGCAGTTTGATCTGGTCGACGGGATGACCATTGATCACAAGAGGACCTGGCGCCTCCTCAGAGCAGAAGTAAACTCGCCAAATGTTAGAATGGCATGCCGTTCCCTGGACCACCGATTTAAAGCCTTGGAACAGTGGCGCCGTTTTAAGACGCCGGAGGAGCTTGACCAGTGTGTGGGAATCGAAATTGTACCGCACACCGACGATGTCCATGTAGAACAGGTCGTGAAACTCGCTGCGACGAGCTCGCGATGGTGTTGTGGAAGCGCGGATGGACGGCGTAATGACGCTGAATCGCTCGCCCATGATGTGGATAGTTTGATCCATCATTCCCTCGCGGGTGGCTTCCTCGGCCACTGTAATGACCAAGTCTCCGTCGCGGGC
>NW_008580263.1:30256-34415 GCF_000520115.1 Aphanomyces invadans
GAGGTTGTGTACTCGGAGCCTCCTCCTGGTGTGGGAAGTGACCAAGGTGACCAAGCCAACACCGTCGAGGAGGTTGTCAAGGCCTACCGACTGTGCGGGGCTGAACGGCGTTGCGACGTGGGGTACCTACCACGTCGGCTTCTTAATCAAAAGGAGAATTTCGACAACAAGACTGCGATTGTAGTTGAAGATTTGCGAATCTCTTCAAGTAAAGCAAAACGCGATTGGTCAACAAGGAACATGGGTATCGTGAATGCTATCCTTACGCAACATATCGAAGAATTTTATGCAAATTACTAAAGTGAACACGAAACTTGTATTATTGTCTTACTTTACATAGCCACATTTACGCCAAGCATTCATGATAATGTCGCGGGAAATATTGTTCCAGGCCTCAGAGACCCATTGCAACACAAGTTCCCTCGACGGCGTTGGTACAACAGAGTGCCCAGGCATATTTTCGGATACCCACATCATGTACAAATGATGCATGCGATCTTTGAAGGGCTTGTCAAGTGGCTGCAGCACGCAGGTAAATCCTCCTAAATTATCTTGTTAGAGCATAACGCACATGCATAGGAGAATTACCTTGAATGATTTCGAGTTCCGCTCCAGTTCCTGCTACCAAGTCTGCAAACTTTGCTTGTTTGTGGCACTTGTAGTCGTCCAAGAGTACCAACGACAACGGTTTGTTCTCAGCAAACTTGCACCATACATTCTTGAACCAAAGCGCGGTCGAGGTTTCGTCCATCCAAGCTGACTTCAGGCACGTACCAAGTATACCCTCGGTAAGATAGATGGCAGTCTCGACTCGATACGCGCTCCAGGTACGCCTTTGAACACAACAAATGGGGGCAGTTTCTCACCAGTGGCCGTGACAGAAAGACACACTGATACCCGTGGGTTCGTCGACGAGGACTTCCGCACATTTACGCTCTTGGACCCCTTTCGCGCAATCGTTGTGTGCACTTCGGGCTCGAAGTACACGGTGGTCTCATCCATGTTCACAATGCAGGCTGGGTCGAGGCCTTCCAACGTCCCGTAAAGCTCAAATCGCTCGCAGACCGAAGCAATGAAGTCGGCGCGCGCCTCTTCGAGCGTGCTCGACATTTTTTGCCCCTCGCAGGTTGGACGGCGAATGCTCAGCGAGTGTCGGTGGAGGAATTGGTAGACCCACGAGGTAAGAGCCTTCGTTTCGCCGCCATCAAATGTTGGGTCGATGTTGCGGGCTTTGAGTATAAGCATCTTTGTACTTATGGCAATGTCGTAATCTCGTAGGTGCTCATAGTACTCAAGAACTTGGTCCTCAACATCAGGTCTTGTCACGTCTTTGCCTCTGTGGATTGTGGCAAGATACGGTGACCTCGCGATGGCCTCCTTCAGCTTGCCTTGGGCTGCGATCCAAAGCAGAATTTGATTCCCTTGGACTTCGTGCTTCTTTGCAAGAAAGTAAACACTTGTGCCATCGCGGAGGTACTCCTTGACAATCTCCAGTTTCTTCTTCACAGTTAGGGTGCGTCGTGCGCGGCGAATGCGTGCCACGTTGAAAAGTGACTGTGAAACGTGGCGCTGGAAAGGAGGCGGGAAGTTTGTTTTTCAAATGAATTCAATTCATTTTATCCTATCACAGCAGATTTCGATCGTCCGGCTGATGATGTCACAAATTTCATTTTGTCGTTCTTCTGCACTAAAAATCTGATCAAACACGCATCATTTTTCATGGTGCAGGACACAAGCAAATACGGTAGGTGGAGGGAGAGGCCGGGGTCCAGACAGGACTTGGTGGATGGGTGTTGGTGGCGCCAAGCATCGATAATGCCACGGGCGGCGAGCATATGCAGCGCTCGGACTTTCCTGCGTTGTTGCCTTGGTGAAATGTCGAGGTGTCGAAGGCCACGTTCACGGGGACGTTGAAGTAATATGGATATTCCCTGGTTCGAAGTCACGAGGAAGGTTCGCAAAGAAAACTGCGCGGAGCTCGCCTTCGACGTGGCGTATACTTTGTGGAAGTAGACGGGGTTGTCATCCCAGGGGGTGCGAACCACCAGGTATCAGTTCGGGACGCGTTTGGACCAGACAGGTAACCGGGCATAGATGAGTGAAAAATCGTCGCTACGCCGAGACTACGGTGGTAGCGAGGGCCGTGGGCAGAGGAACGCTCGTCGTTGGTGAAGAACAGGTACTGCTTGTAGCCAACATGGTTGGTGATATGTCGGCGGGTTGTGCGGAGGTGGTCTTGGTTTTGAAACTTGGTTTCTTGCCGAAGTGTTTGCATGGGTGTCGTCTTTGAAGCCGTTGAGGTTGCAGGTCGCAATAGAGATGCTTGCCGCACCTCCGAGGGGGTGGGGGCGACAGGATTAGCCGTGCATGGCGTGGGTCCAGCTGTCTTCGAGGCTGTTGTGGGTCAGCGAGTGAACCTCTCAGGATTGTAAACGACCTGGTTGGACGGCTGTATATGGACTGCATGGGCACAAGTCGAGGGTTTCCAGTGAAGCCATGTCCCGCAGTCAGCTTTCGAGGAGGAACGTGGTGGGGTCCGACTCCATGATGCCGTCGGAGGCACGCCCGTTGGCCAAGCGGGCCATGTATTGGGCAGAAACTGTACTTCGGACAAAGTGTTTATTCAATGGGTCCCTAAGAGTAGCACCGAGTGTGGAGTTGAAGAGGATTTGTTTGAGGGTGGAGGAGGCAAGGAGTCGGCCCGGCCCACGTGTTGGTAGGGAGAAAACCGGACTGCTCGTGGTGGCACGCAGTTTCGCATCGCTGCTGTAGTACAATGGGGTGAGGTGGCCAAAACGATCTGGCCGAGTGCAAGGTGAGCTTCGGCGTCGACGGCCTGCACCATGCGTTCGTCGTCTTGGAGGGTGTGAGAGTGGTCGGTGAGAATGGTCATGGCTGTGACAGACGAGGGACAATTTATGCCCGAAGGTGTTGCGATAGAGGTTGTAGAAAGGGGTAGTAGAGCCCGACGTCGCACGCAACCACCGGCTGATAAGGCGGATGCGAGTGAGATGGAGGAGGAGTTCAGGTTGGGAGTTCGCCAGGTCGTGGAGCTGGCGGTCGAATTCAGCAGGGTAGGTGACAAAGTCGTGTTGGATCCCGTCGGCCAGGCCGTCGGCGATATACTTGGCAAGGTTAAGCGTGCATTCACTTGGGACGGGGTTGCAGTTGGCGTCAAAGGACGCCTGAACCTGTTGGGACTCGCGGTCCATTGCAGCAAGTTCCTCGAGAAGGGCGTCGGGGGGCATTTCCATGCGGACGACCTTGCTGTCCACGACTTTGGTGCCCCCAACGTAGGCCTCGGTCGAGATGGAGCTGGGAGGATCAGGGGAATCGAGGATTTGGGGGACAATGGTGAAGTCAGCACCGAATCGAGGAGACTTTCATTGGGGTGGTCAGGGTACCTGGGGAGGAAGGAGGTCCGTGGTGCAACCGACGCCACGGGACAGGTTTTGGTGGCACAATGCATTGGCGTTTGCTGGTGCTGCTCGCCGCGGGTGTCTGAGTTGTGGTTGGCGGAGGGACAGTTTTTGGTATGGAGACGCGTTTCTCCTGTGTCGCACCGTCGAGGTCAGTGCGTTGGAAGTCGTTTCTGTGGTTGTACCAGCCCATTCCGTAGACACACAGTGGCATTTCCCTAGGAGCACATTTTCGTGGACAGGTTGACGTTTGGCATGGAGGAGTGCAGGAGCATCAGATTGCAGGAAAGAACATCGGCAGTGCATGGTCTTGGCTCCGTACGTGGCCGAAATATGACTGTAGCCTCCAGCTACAGACTGAATGGGAGGGGCAGCTATGATGCTCCAAAGGTGGGGGTCCGTAGCGCGGTCATGGACGAAGTCGAGGATGCCATTCTAGAACTTTTCCAACGCGTGGGAGGATTCGGCAGTGAATGGCATGGAAGTCTCCTTCACTGGGGTGTTGAAGGACATGCCAGTGATAATATCGAGAGCTTCAAAGATGGCAATTCCCAAAGTGAGCAGGTGATTGGCCAAATATCGTCGGATTTGAAAGAGATCTGCCAATGAGGCGCCGAGACCATTGAAGAGGTCAGTCAAGACAACCTTGAGAGTGTAGCGACCAAAGGACCTAACTAATGATGTCGCGACGTCGAGTGTGCGTGGTCTGTAGAAGTCGGCAGCTAGGCGCACCCGCATCC
>NW_008580263.1:34515-35053 GCF_000520115.1 Aphanomyces invadans
ATGATGTGGATAGTTTGATCCATCATTCCCTCGCGGGTGGCTTCCTCGGCCACTGTAATGACCAAGTCTCCGTCGCGGGCCTTATTATTCTGAACAAAGTCACTCAAGAGATGGGCCCAGGACGCCTTTTGGTTCTCCGTGAACACACTAGAGAGGATTTTGTCGTTGGAGTGCTGGCTCAAAGCCAGCCCAGTCTCGACCCAGAACGTGGATTTCCCGGTCTTTTGTTTATACGGAACAGCTGCCTCCATGGCCTGCAGTAACGTCTCATCGTTGCAATCGTCAGGCGTCGCGAGCTCCATTAGTTGTTCCAGGGCTGAGCGTGATGGTCGAGCGAGGACAGTACGGAAGTCTGGCCCCTTGTTACGTTTGAGCGCACTTTAAGTGTGGATGCGTACGTTGCCTTTGGTTTGCCATTCGAGTTCGATGCAGTGGAGGTGCCAGCGTTGGAAAGGTCGACAACCTTTCGGACCAGCGGAGGATCCTTGGAATGCACCGGCGGATCAGCAATTTGGTCGAAGCTGATTGGCTGTTGGGT
>NW_008580263.1:35153-36367 GCF_000520115.1 Aphanomyces invadans
ACTCCGTGTTTTCCCTTTGCTACCTGCCCCTCCAACTGGTTATGAGCACCACAACGCCGAACTCTGTGGCTTCTCGCCCGATCCTGTCTGTCACGAACCACCTTCGTGGCATCGACAACTTTGACGAGTGGCACTTCGAGTTGACCACGATCGTCCTGCAAGGCGAAGGACTTACCGCCCAGGCGACGAAGTGCGCCGACGTCGAAGTCGTTTGGTCCATGAAAGGACTCCGTCGGGCACTTCGAGTCCTTGACGGCGACGTCAAGAAGCTTCGCGCGCATCAAGAGGAGGTAGTGTCTCGACCTTCGGACGCGTCTCCTCTACCTCCTCCGACACTCGATGCACTCCCTGTTGCATTGTCCTCGCCAGTGGCGGAGTACCTGGCGGAGCATCGCTCTACTGTACTCGCCACGGCTCGAGCAGCAAAGGGACAGATGGACCAGATGGTCCGCACCGAGCTCGCCGACGTCGAGCGCTCGTGTGCGTTGGTTTACGCCTCGCTCTCCGACTCTGTTCGTCGAGATGCGGCTGCGGCGAACCTGAACAAGTGTGCGCATTGCGTTATCACTTGGCTCCGCAGCAAGTTTTGCAGCGAAGAGCAAAAGCATGCGTCGGCGGTGACTGTCTACACCAAGTTCCATACCTTCAAGTTCGAGAGACACGTCTCACTTGAGGTGAACCTTGGCATGTTTGACAAGCTTCGACATAGTGTCGAAAAGCTGGACGGTGGTCGAACCCTTAGCGACTCCCACCTCTCGTCTGCCCTACTAGCGTCGTTGCCTCCGTGCATCACGCCGGACCTACACGTATGGCGCGGAGCTCGTCCGAGCATTCCGTACGCCGAGTTGCGAACCCTTCTGGCGCAACACTGGCACGACCTAACCTTGCGGTATCCCGATTTCCTTGGGGCTCGGCCTTCCACCGGCTCCCACGGGTCCGCTACAGCGCCAGACTCGACTCGAACGTCGGCGCTTCAACTTGGTGGATCGAACCATCCTCCGCCAACCGACAGCGGGTACGGCAACCCGTTCCGCCGCGCCCAACGCGAAGCGGAACGCGCCACTCGTGGCACTTGTGATTACTGTTGTATGACGGGTCACACTACCTACGACTGCACAAAGCTGTCACGGGCCTTCCACCAAAACGCTGTGCGTCGCGGCTTCCAGTTTCCAAACAACTGGGTCGCTATCCCTCCAGCCCAACTACCCCAGCAA
>NW_008580263.1:36467-37052 GCF_000520115.1 Aphanomyces invadans
ACGGCGATCGATGGCAAAACGGTGGGCTATGGCTGTGTCACATTGTGGAACAGTCCAGGATTGTCACTCGAAGCAACATCGCCGAATCGGGGCTGGCCAGCTCCTTGCCATTCGCAGTCGGGTTGTTGGCAGACGCTGGGCCGTCGTTGGTGTACGTTGACGGACCGAGCGACCGGTGCGGATGGCGGCGGCATGACGGAAAAGGTGGCGAGTGTTGCATCAGGTGGTGGTTGTCTGTCATGGTGTCCAGGAGGCTGCTGCCCGCGTCGTTCGTGTCGAGCTCGTCATATTCGTGGGCAGCGTCGAAGTGGTGGGTCGTGGACGCTTCCAGGACGTGGTTGCTTTGACGCGTATGATGCGGTGTCGACGTGACAACGTGCTCGAGCTGTTGTGTCGGGGTGTACTGGCTCCGATTGAAACCATAGCGAACGTCGGCGGCGCCTGGACGTCCACAGTAACGACTGAGACGTTGCAGATATGAATTGCAGCGAGAGGACGGACGGCGTGGTAGTTTGTGGCAGAAACGAGTTGGTCGAACTCGTGGTAGACGGCATCGGAAGGTGGTGCTACGACGTGTGGAGGACT
>NW_008580263.1:37152-39789 GCF_000520115.1 Aphanomyces invadans
TCTTCTACTTCTACTTTTATTACGAGAACCCCAGTCTCCTCGACTCCGTGTTTTCCCTTTGCTACCTGCCCCTCCAACTGTCTTGGAGAGTGTGAGAGTGGTCGGTGAGAATGGTCATGGCTGTGACAGACGAGGGACAATTTGTGCCCGAAGGTGTTGCGATAGAGGTTGTAGAAAGGGGTGGTAGAGCCCGACGTCGCACGCAACCACCGGCTGATAAGGCGGATGCGAGTGAGATGGAGGAGGAGTTCAGGTTGGGAGTTCGCCAGGTCGTGGAGCTGGCGGTCGAACTCAGCAGGGTAAGTGACAAGGTCGTGTTGGATACAGTCGGCGACATACTTGGCAAGGTTAAGCGTGCATTCACTTGGGACGGTGTTGCAGGTGGCGTCGAAGGACGCCTGAACCTGTTGGGACTCGCGGTCAAGTGCAGCAAATTCATCGAGAAGGGCGTCGGGGGGCATTTCCATGCGGACGACCTTGCTGTCCACGACTTTGGTGCCTCCAACGTAGGCCTCGGTCGAGATGGAGCTGGGAGGATCAGGGGAATCGAGGATTTGGGGGACAATGGTGAAGTCAGCACCGAATCGAGGAGACTTTCATTGGGGTGGTCAGGGTACCTGGAGAGGAAGGAGGTCCGTGGTGCACCCGACGCCACGGGACAGGTTTTGGTGGCACAATGCATTGGCGTTTGCTGGTGCTGCTCGCCGTGGGTGTCTGAGTTGTGGTTGGCGGAGGGACAGTTTTTGGTATGGAGACGCGTTTCTCCTGTGTCGCACCGTCGAGGTCAGTGCGTTGGAAGTCCTTTCTGTGGTTGTACCACATAGTGGCATTTCCCTAGGAGCACAAATTCGTGGACAGGTTGACGTTTGGCATGGAGGAGTGCAGGAGCATCAGATTGCAGGAAAGAACATCGGCAGTGCATGGTCTTGGCTCCGTACGTGGCCGAAATATGACTGTAGCCTCCAGCTACAGACTGAATGGGAGGGGCAGCCATGATGCTCCAAAGGTGGGGGTCCGTAGCGCGGTCATGGACGAAGTCGAGGATGCCATTCTAGAACTTTTCCAACGCGTGGGAGGATTCGGCAGTGAATGGCATGGAAGTCTCCTTCACTGGGGTGTTGAAGGACATGCCAGTGATAATATCGAGAGCTTCAAAGATGGCAATTCCCAAAGTGAGCAGGTGATTGGCCAAATATCGTCGGACTTGAAAGAGATCTGCCAATGAGGCGCCGAGACCATTGAAGAGGTCAGCCAAGACAACCTTGAGCGTGTTGACCTCGTCGATTTTTGTGATGTGCGACCCCGTAGCGAGACGGAGGTAACCCACGACAGGTCGATCGGAGTCGCGTCGAAGTGCAGAGTAGGCGTCAGAGAGCTCCACACCAGTGGCCGAGTCAGTAGCGAGGAGGTCCAGGACCGGTTGCAGTCACAGGTAGCCGACGTCGCCGTGGAAGCTTGCGCGAGAGGCCTGGTGGCGCTGTTCGCGCTGAAATTCTTAAACGTTCAACGTTGGGGAAGGGTTAAGATTCTAAATGTCCTATAAAAGGTATTGAAGGAGCAACCTGGAGCTGCGCTGGCAGCTGGAGCGGGTGGCCGTTTGCGTTGCGATGGGCGCCAGCGGCAGGAGGCGAGTTGGCCACAGCGGCCATGTCACGTCCGGCGAAGGCAGCGGTCTTGCGGACATGCCCAGAACGAACGCTGGGAAGGAAATGTTGCGCGCGGTTGGGGCAATCGTGGTTGAAGCGGGGGCCATGATCGGGTAGTATTTCCGGATACCAGCGGGGTAATTGTGCAGTAGATGTTATGAATTAGTGCTTCCCTAGTAGTCTAGTTGTCAAAGGGTATCTTTATCTTGAATTACAAGCTTTTTGCGAACGCCTGCAAGTACCTGTCGTTGATGAGCTGGACTTGGTACGCAGGGTCGAGGTTGTGGCCCACGTATATGCCAAGGTAGCGAATGGGGACACCGGTGTCCGCGAGGGTGATTGCCGGTGCGCTGGCTCGGCCAACCGGGGGTTCGTTCGAATTGAGAACCAAAGTAGTGCACTTCCTGAGGTTCGAGGTGGCACCAGACGCGACGCAGAACGTGGCCACAATGGAGTCGACTTGATGGTCTGCCGACTCGAGGGAGTTGGACAGGAGGGTAGCGTCGTCTGCGAAAAACACGCTGGTCATGCTCGTGCCATCAGGCATGGGGATGCCCAGTTCGGGTGCAGCTCGAAGCATGTCACCGAGTGGCTCTATGTACAGGTTGAACAAGAGGCAAGACAAGGGACACCCTTGTTTGACACCACGGTTTGGGCGTATGGCTGGCCCGAGGGAGTCGTTCAGCAGCAGGCGCACAACAGGTTTGGTGTTGAGCAGCTTAACCCATTCGAGAAAGTTGGGCCCGATGTTCATATTGGCCATGACATCAAACAAAAAGGTTCGGTCGACGCAGTCGTAAGCTTTGGCGAAGTCGAGGAAGGTCGCGTACTATTCCTCATTGTCACGCGTCGCTTTGTGCTGTAGGGCTGTTATGAGGTGGATGTGGTCCCGCATGCTGCGACCACGGACAAATCCTGTCTGCGTTGGGTGGATGATGGTGGGCGCAACGGTGGACAGGCGAAAAGCCAGTACGCGTGACAGGATCTTTAC
>NW_008580263.1:39889-43571 GCF_000520115.1 Aphanomyces invadans
TAGATTCTGCTCGAGAGCGGAACGGCAGCAGAGTCGTTCGGCCGGTGGTCACAACTCGCCTCGCTGTGGCGAGGGACATGTCGTTGTGCTGGGCGACGAGCTTCCAGTTGTCGCCGCGGAGGAAGGCGTCGAGAACACGCTTCTCTCCTCCGCGGTGGGGCCTTTGTGTGTTTTCATGCGAAGACAAGTCGGGTGATTGGAAAATGATCATTGTGCATTGACAGTTTACATGTTGGGCACGAAAATAGCGCGCTTCTGTGGTTCACTTTGATTGGAACAAAATTCATGTTGATCCGAAATTTTGTACTCCACATCTCTCGTGAAAATTTATATTTTATATCCGATTCAACTTGATTGGAAAAAGTGCGCAACTTGATTGGGAAAAGGTGTAGTCCGCTACCTCTCACAATGCTTCTTTGACTTCTTTTCCTAACCATTTCACCGACAACTTCAAACCAGTCATTGATCAATCTATTGATCCAATGTGATGCGTCTTGTCATGCTAAGCACGGGTGGATGCAGCTCGTGACTGGATGCACCGGCAAGTTGGATGCCAAGTTCGAGGCAGAGAGCTTGATCGTACGGTTGGACGAAATCTGGGGAACGACACGCCTTCCACGACGTTGCACGTGACTATGCTGCCTGTGTTGGACTGTACCCGCTTTCGCCCCGCCTCGTGCCCGTAATGTGCGCCCTGCAGAACACGCATGTCGCATGGGTTCAAACCAGGGGGTTGTATCGGATCGTCGAGCTCAACGAGGCATCTAGGTGCTCGGGGGCCGCCACGACGACATCGTCGGCGACGTGGGGGCTCTAGCGGCAGTATCGAGCGATGATGCGACAGTATTCTTCAACTCGGCTCGTTGAGGAGCGCAAACGAGTTTATCCAACTGAACAACTCGATGCTCAGGAATAGACGTCCGGTAAGTGGTCAATGGCGAACCAGGGAAAATGTAGATGATATCTTTAAAACAAAGAATAGCTGCAAAATATAGTATACTACAGCTTCCCTAGTAATCTAGTTGCCAACGGGTGTCTCTATCATGAATTGCAAGCTAGAGTAATGTTGCCGAAGCTCAACCCATCCAGAGGACAATGCTGTGGAGCGCTAGGTCACCTGAAGTAGGTAGTGGAGTGAAGTGGACTCGATGTCCACAGACACGGTTTATGGACGTCGAATGTCGATTCCAGGTCGAGACAACGGTGTTGACGCGAAGGTTATCGTAGGGGCGTTGGCGAAGGAGATGCAGTCCAGCACGCATGTCGCCTCCGTGCGAGTCGTTGTCGCCCAGTTGACGTAAACGGCGACGCGTTGTTGACATCCACATGAGAAAGGACAATTCCAGGAGGACGTGAGGCGGCGGAAATTAGCGATGTTGGTGCAGCACAAGGTTGTGATGTGTCCATACCAGGTGGAGCAAAAACCCCGTAAGCATGATCCAGAGGTCAAACAGTACAGCAGTAAGGGGGAGCGAGCCATTGTGGACATGGAAGTCGTCCAGATTTGTTATAGAGTGCCAGGTAAATGTTGGACCGAGCTGGTGCCACGCTGCCGAAAGCAGATTCCACAGAGGGACAACGGTTTGACACTCCCTCAGTGCGTGTTGTTCGGTCTCAACTAAACCACAGCCGTGCGCGCACATGATGGAGCTGGAGTCGGATTGCGCACGAAAATGGAAACGGGCATTGACTGGTAGCATGCGGAGAATAACTCGCAGCCAAACGCCAGAATGTACGGGGTTGAGAAGTGTCATCGAATGACGAACGTGCCGCATGTATATGCGTGCTAATGGGTGGTCGGGGCGAGATTCAGACACCGTTGGGTGCGGGACGGTGAGGTCGGGCCCATGGAACGCCGTTGAACGGAAGACGCGACGCGGCCACAGCTCGTATGGCACGCACATGTCTTTGATGACCATTGAAGAGCCGTGGGACGAAGTGGGGGCACCCTCGTCTGGTGCGTCGGGGCGGTTTAGTAGCTGGTCACGAATGGCGTCGTAGACGTTGGAGGGGTGGTCATAGACGCGCCTCGTACGGTCGACCATATCGAATCGAAACCTGCCTCTGTGCAGTGACATGGTCACGTTGCGGTTGCCTGCGGGCATAAAGCACCGAAAGCGGTCGAAAGTTGGCCAAACTCCACCAGGACCAATGCGAATGATATCGACTATGGAGGCCATTGCTGGCTCCATCGAGGCACCACTGGCGACAAGTAATTGTAGTCGATGCAAGTTGGGCGGCGCATTGACGCTGGTCCGTCAGGAAGGGTGGGTATGTTGTGGACCAGATGTGCATGCTGAGCGTGGTGGTCAAGTCGGGCGGCACTTGCTGTCTCGTCGGCAGTGGCACGCTTGACCAGGATACCCAAACATCGCGCCACAGAGGTTGAACCTCATCAAGGTCATGCCACGAAGTTGTTGTGACGGGACGACGCCACAGAAACGGGTGAGATTGTCTATGTATCTCGGGGAAACAACGGGCGAATTGCTCCAACACTAGAGCTGTCCACGGTGATCGGGCTTCGTCAGGGTACGCTGCATGAGTTTCTGTAGCAGAAGCAGACGTTGTGTGCGAATGCATGACGCGATGTGGGTTACACCAAGGCCCAAAGCTGTATCGTGATGCCAGATGCGAGCGGTCAGAGGACGGTACTTGGGGTCATCTGAGGTTTTACTGTCGAGAACGTAGTTTGATAGAACTCGTTGCCAAGTTGAGACGATGGTGGCAACCGTCACACCTGTGATGTGTCAGATCAGTGAGAGAATCACGGCTGATGCGAGGGCTTTGCGTCCCTGGAGGGTTCTTGCTCGATATGACCATTTTGCGAACGCCTGCAAGTACTTGTCGTTGATGAGCTGCACTTGGTACGCAAAGTCGAGGTTGTGACCCACATATATACCAAGGTAACGAATGGGGAAACCAGTGTCCGCGAGAGTGATTGACGGTGCGCTGGCTCAACCGACCGGGGGTTCATTCGAATTGAGAACCAGAATTGTGCACTTACTGAGGTTGTCTGCCGTTTCGAGGGAGTTGGACAGGAGGGTAGCGTCGTCTGCGAAAAACACACTGGTCATGCTCGTGCCATCGGGCATGGGGATGCCCAGTTCGAGTGCAGCTCGAAGCATGTCACCGAGCTATGTAGAGGTTGAACAAGAATCAGGACAAGGGTCACCCTTGTTTGACACCACGGGTTGGGCGTATGGCTGGCCCGAGGGAGTCGTTCAGCAGCAGGCACACGACAGGTTTGGTGTAGAGCAGCTTGACCCACTCGAGAAAGTTGGACCCGATGTTCATTTAGCCATGACATCAAACAGAAAGGTTCGGTCGACACAGTCGCAAGTCTTGGCGAAATTGAGGAAGGACGCGTACCATTCCTCATTGTCTCGTGTCGCTTTGTGCTGTAGGGCGTTTAGCAGGTGGATGTGGTCCCGCATGCTGCGACCGCCGACAAACCCTGCCTGCGTTGGATGGATGATGGTGGGCGCGACGGTGGACAGGCGAAAAGCCAGTACGCGTGACAGGATCTTTACTTCAACGGGCATGAGTGCGATGGGGCGGTAATTGCCCGGATCGGTTCGCTGGCCCTTCTTATAGAGCAGAATCACCGCGCTCAGGCGCTGCTGGGGGAGAAGGCATCCGAATTTGGACCGCTGGTCATTGAAAACTCGGGTCAGGATGGCAG
>NW_008580263.1:52871-53970 GCF_000520115.1 Aphanomyces invadans
ACTACGCGCAGCGCCGACAACCACTCGAAGCATTCAACTTTCCCAGCGTTGTGGCCAGGATGGAGCGTGGTTGCGTCAAGCGCGATGTCGAACGGGAGTTTGAAATCTCCGCCCACGATGTGAATTGGTATCCGGTCTTGGGTTGTCCCTCGACGCCTGAGAGCCTGCAGAAGGCGTAACTTCAATAGCAGGGGGCCAGCGGACCTCACGAGGGCAGCCTCTGCGGGTGTTTTGTTTTGCTTCATCCGTCTTTTTCGGATAACCGGTGTGTAACTATCGAAGTTTGCGTGTCTTTGTGCTCGAAGACAAGCCAAGAATTTGATGCAAATTCCCGGCTTGCTAAAACGCTCTATTGTTTGTATCCGACGTGGTTAGTCAGGTGACGGCGGATCGTGCGAACGTGTTCCTGGTTGTCGATCTTCGTCTCTTTACATTGGGTGATGGTGGCGCCCAATACTGGGAAAGTCAGAATGTACCGCCCACCTCGTCTTCGATGTCAAGTGAAATTCTGGATTCTGGTTGGCCAGAGATCTTCGAAGTTCGATGAATATTTTAGCCTATCACAGTGCCTTCCAAAATTATAATCACTTCAAGAGGAAATTAAATTTACATGTCGTTAAATATTTGAGTTTCGAGGCACTAAGTCCATCGATTTCTCATTTCAAGAGGTCATAAGTCTACACTGGTCTAGGCATTTACATCACCATCGATACAATGAACACGACGTAAGCGTAAGCGTTCAACGCGATGGCGCAGTGGTTTTGAGTGTTCCCCGAATTGGAGTCCCGGGCATGTCGATTTTTTGCAATAATAGACTCTTTTCACAATTTAGAAATTGTATGAAATAAAAAATATACAAATGTATATTGTTCAATTATGTGGAAGAGCACTTTCAAAGCTCTGACGAATCTCTTAAGAAGACAGCAAGTCAGGCAACAATTACACGCTTCACCATGGCCAGGAGTTTCTGCTGCAAGGTAGATGAGAACGGGCCATCGTCTTCTCCAGTCACTTGCTCCCCACACAACCACAAGTTTCGTAGATTGTGCTTGAAGGGTGCCATCACCCTAGCATCCAAGGGCTGACAGACTGAAGTTGC
>NW_008580263.1:54070-56798 GCF_000520115.1 Aphanomyces invadans
ACAGAGCCCCAGAGTTGCAGTCGGGATTGGCCTCGAGAACGTCCAGAAGCTGTTGTGCTTCGAAGGTCACCGCACGGACCACACGTGGATTGCGAAGCAGCTCCCGGGGAAGACGCCACAGACGCCTTTTGGTGGTTGGAGCAGTGTGCGCAGTCGACGTGAGGGTAGTGGTGTGAGTCAAGTGGTCGCCGAGAAACGCGTTTGGAGCCAAGGTGGAGGATTCGTGGAAGGCGGTCACCAAGTCGCGGTCTATGAAGATGTAGTCCAGTCGGTTGCGCCGACGCGGGCCTGAGAGCACCTTAGCGAGGGGGTATTTCGATCGCCAGGCGTCCACTACGCGCAGCGCCGACAACCACTCGAAGCATTCAACTTTCCCAGCGTTGTGGCCAGGATGGAGCGTGGTTGCGTCAAGCGCGATGTCGAACGGGAGTACGAAATCTCCGCCCACGATGTGGATGCTGTCGACCTCAAACTCACGGGGCTGACTTTCGAAGAAAGGGGCACGGAGGTTGTCCTCGACTGGGGCGTATTCGTCATGGAAGTAGACAGACTGGTTGTTCCATCTGGTTTGGACAACGAGGTACCGATCGGGGACACGAAGAGACCAGAGAGGCTTGAGGTCGTTGAAACCGGGCATGGACGAGTGGAAGAACGTTGCAACTCCCTTGCTGCGGTGTTGGAGGGTGGTGTGGACAGACGTCCGGTGGTCGTTGACGAAGAGTTGGTATTGTTTGTATCCGACGTGGTTGGTCAGGTGACGACGGATCGAGCGAAAGTGGTCCTGGTTGTCGATCTTCGTCTCTTGAAAGAAAACACATTGGGTGATGGTGGATCCCAATACTTTGGCAGGAGCGTCGGAGTTTTTGATAAAGCTGTTGATGTTGCAGGTTGTGATGGAGATCGAGGGTGCGCCTCCGAGGGTGGGGGGAGCGACAAGCTTAGCCGCTCGAAGTGGCAACATCATCGGACCACAGGTCGTTGAGGCTGCGGTGGACCAGGGTGCTCACCGATGCGTCAAACAGGATCTGGTTCGACGCATCCATGTCCAGGGTACCATGGGAGTCGATCGTTTTCAGCCGATCCATATCACGCACCCAGTCGAGGAGAAGCGTAGTTGTAAGATCGTCTCCCATGGGGGCGTCACCTTCCACGTTGCCGTCCGTGCGTGCCTGGACTGAAGCTGAGGTAGCAGCTGACGATAGGAGCGCTCGCGTACGGTCCCAAACGATGGATCCCAGAGGAGAGTGTAGAAGCACAGATTTAAGCGTGCATGAAGCGAGGAATCGGTCACCTCCACGTTCAGGGAGTGAGAAGACAGGTGATGATGCAGCAACGCAGAGGGCAGAATCGCTCGCGTAGTAAATGGGTGCCACGGAGGCGAGAACGATTTCCCCACGGGCCAACACACTTTCCGCATCCAGCGCCAGTACCATACATTCGTCGCCATCGTGAAGAGCGACGTGATCTGTTACATTGGCCGTGCTGAGAAGCATGGCAAAGTCGTCGTCAAGAGCGGGGATTGAAAATTTGTGACCGAAAACATTCGCGTACAGTTTGTAGAACGGGGTCGAAGATCCCCACGTCGCACGCAGTCAACGGCTCACCAGGCGGAGGCGAATCAGTTGGACGAGTTGGGTGGGGTCGGAAGACGCAAGAGGGAGTAGTTGTCGACCAAACTCGATGGGAAAGATCACGTTGAATCCAGTCGGCCTCACCATTTTGGATGTACGTGGCTAGGTCCAAGTTAGTGGAGCCACGGGCGGCGACACAGTGAGAGTCGAAGGAGGCCTGCTGGGACGAGCGATCCATCATTGCTAATTCCTGCAGGATGGCGTCAAGCGGCACTTCAATGCGAACGGCCGTGCCCTTCACAATTTTGGTGCCTCTGACGAAGCTTGAAGGTGGGGTTGACGAGGGGGCATCTGGAGACTCGAGTATTTGGTGGACTACCATAACGTCCTTGCCATTGGAGGCTGTCGACTGGGAAGGGATCACCACGACATGCTGGTGCAGTACGTCAAACATGTTCGTCGAGACCCAGTGACGCACGGGAGAGCTAGGTGAGGAGGGTGCTCCGCGGGTAACACGAGTCCATGCCACGGGTGGGGGAGTTACGACACACTGAGGCTTAGAGGAACCTGTCGTGCGGGGTGAAGGGGACACGCCTGGGGGTGGCGGAGTCGGTGGACGAACAATCTTGCGCTCACGGGCCGCAATATCCATGTCCGTACGCTGAAGGGGCTGCTTGTGGTTGTACCAACCTTTTCCGTAGACACGGTGGCAACGACCCAGCAGAATAATCTCGTCGATAAGTCGACCGTTAGATCTAAACAGGGACGGCGCATCGGCCGTGGCAAACGTCAAGCGGTAGCGGGACGTTTTTGCACTCTGCAGCGCCGAAACCTGTGTGTACGCGCCCGCGATCGGCGGGGCACCCCACGCAGCGAGGATACACCTGAGGTGCCGTTCAGCCGCGCGATCGTGGGCAAAGTCAAGTATGTCGACGTGAAACCCATCCATTGCGTGGGCGGACTCCACAAGGAAGGTTTGCTGTCCGTCTTTGACAGGCAGCTTGAATGAGACGCCGGTCAGGGCGTCAATGGCGCGGAACGATGCGAGGCCCAGAACCAGTTGCTGGTTGGCCAGGTCCTTTCGAAGTTGGATGAGCTCAGCCAATGAGGAGCCGACATTGGCCTGGTGGTTGTCGAAGAGCACGGCCTTCAAGGCC
>NW_008580263.1:66753-69453 GCF_000520115.1 Aphanomyces invadans
CAAACCGTGCTGACAGAAGTCCACGAGAATTTTGCCAAGGAATTTCACCGTGAATACCGCCTCTCGTTGGCGAGAAAATCCGTGGCGAGAGCAAAATCGCTGCAGAAGTTTGAGGAGCGAGGCGAAGGCTGCTGTCGTCTTCTTTGTCGCCAGATTGGACATCAGCCATTCTCGCTAATTTAGCTTGATCCATGTGATCATGTGAGTGGTAGTTAGTGCACGCTCGTTATATCTAAAATCCATAATAAACTCGACTAAAACTAGTGGATCGGGAATGATTCCCATCGACCGTCTGGTTCGATCTTCCAGCGTTACTTGTCGCCATCGTACGACAAGAGCTCTTCTCACTGTTTATGCCATGTTCGTATGGTGCGGCGAGGTACACCAAGGATATGAGCAACTTCGCGACCAGACATCGTCTCTAGGAAACCGATACCTTGAGCCTCGTTGAAATCGGGTAGGATGAGCGCCTCATATTTTTTGTACACCATTTGAAAATCCCGCTGGCACGAACATAAAAATTCCGCCAATTCCATTGCGGTATATTGAAAATGCAATATGATTGGATAATATTCTAGGTTAGTCACAAACTTCTACGATGGGCGTTGCATTCTGTCTTTCCCAGTACTTTGGCAGGAGTGTCGGAGTTTTTGGTAAAGCCGTTGATGTTGCAGGTTGTGATGGAGATTGAGGGTGCGCCTCCGAGGTTGGGGGCACCGGCAAGCTTCGTCTCTCGTAGTGGCATCATCGCCGGACAACAGATCATCGAGGCTATGGTGGACCACGGTCCTCACTGAGGCGTCGAACAGGATCTGGTTGGACACATCCATGTCAAACGAGCCATGGGAGTCGATCGTTTTCAGCCGATCCATATCACGCACCCAGTCGAGGAGGAGCGTAGTTGTAGAGTCGTCTCCCATGGGGGCATCGCTTTCCGTGTTGCCGTATATACATACGTGCCTGGTCTGAAGATTAGGCAGCCGCTGACGATAGGAGCGATCGCGCACGGTCCCAAACGATGGATCCCAGTGGAGAGTGAAGAAGCACAGATTTAAGTGTGCAAGAATCGAGGAAACGGTCACCTCCACGTGCAGGGAGTGAGAAGACAGGTGATAATGCAGCAACGCTGAGGGCAAAGTCGCTCGCGTAGTATATGGGTACCACGGAGGCGAGAACGATTTCCCCAAGGGCCAACACACTTTACGCATCCAGCGCCAGTATCATACATTCGTCGTCATCGTGAACAGCGACGTGATCTGTTACATTGACCGTGCAGAGTAGCGTGGCAAAGTCGTCGTCAAGAGCGGGCATTGAGAATTTGTGACCGAAAACGTTCGCGTAGAATAAGTAGAACGGGGCCGAAGATCCCCACGTCTCACGCAGCCAACGGCTCACCAGGCGGAGGCGAATCAGTTGGACGAGTTGGGTGCGGTCGGAAGCCGCAAGAGAGAGCTGTTGGCGACCAGCTCGATGGGGTGGGCCTCAAGATCACGTTGAACCCAGTCGGCCTCACAATTTTGGATAAACGTGGCTAGGTCCAAATTCGTGGAGCCACGGGCAACGGTACAGTGAGAGTCGAAGGAGGCCTGCGACTCCTGAGACGAGCGATCCAACGTCGCAAATTCCTGCAGGATGGCTTCAGGCAGCATTTCAATGCGAACGGCCGTGCCCTTCACAATTTTGGTGCCTCCGACGAAGCTGAAGGCGGGGTTGACGTGGGGCATCTGGGGACTCGAGTATTTGGTGGACTACCATAACGTCCTTGCCATTGGAGGCTGTCGACTGGGAAGGGGTCATCACTACATGCTGGTGTAGTACGTCAAACTTGTTCGTCGAGACCCAGTGACGCACGGGAGAGTTAGGTGAGGAGGGTGCTCCGCGGGTAACACGAGTCCATGCCACGGGTGGGGGAGTTACGACACACTGAGGCTTGGAGGAACCTGTCGTGCGGGGTGAAGGGGACACACCTGGGGGTGGCGGTGCGGCGGACGAACGATCTTGCATTCACGGGCCGCAATATCCATGTCCGTAGGCGTAGGCTGAAGGGGCTGCTTGTGGTTGTACCAACCCTTTCCGTAAACACGGTGGCAACGTCCTAGCACAATTATCTCGTCAATAAGTCGACTCTTTGATTGAAACAGAGACGGCGCATCGGCTGTGGCAAACGTCAAGTGGTAGCGTTGCCGAAACTTGCGTGTACGGGCCCACGGCACCTTACGCAAGAAAGATACCTCAATGGCGCCGCTTGGCCCGCACTATCGTGGGCAAAGTCAAGTTTATCGACGTGGAACCCATCCATAGCATGCGAGGAGTCCGCAAGAAAAGTTTTCTGTCGGTCTTTGACGGGTAGCTTTAGCGAGATGCCAGTCAGAGTGTCGATTGCACGAAACGACGTAAGGCCCAGGACCAGTTGTTGGTTGGACATATTCTTTCGGAGTTGCATGAGGGCAATGGATGCAGAGCCGACGTTGGCTTGATGGTTGTCAAAGAGCACGACATTCAAGGCCTTACCCTCGTCGATCTGCGCGGTGATCGCGCCAGTCGGGATGCGGAAATATCCAACGATGTCGCAGTTCGAGTCGTGGCGAAGAGGCTCCAAGGCATCGAACAGTTCACCGCCACTGGCGGTCCCGGTGGCCAGAAGATCCAAGACGGGCTGCAGCTCAGCCATCGTGGGTCGGTAGTATCCGATGTCGCTCT
>NW_008580263.1:80415-81601 GCF_000520115.1 Aphanomyces invadans
TAGCAGAAACAATCTCGTCAATAAGTCGACTCTTCGATCGAAACAGAGACGGCGCATCGGCCGTGGCAAACGTCAAGTGGTAGCGTTGCCGAAACTTGCGTGTACGGGCCCACGGCACCTTACGCAACAAAGATACCTCAATGGCGCCGCTTGGCCCGCACTATCGTGGGCAAAGTCAAGTTTATCGACGTGGAACCCATCCACAGCATGCGAGGAGTCCACAGGAAAAGTTTTCTGTCGGTCTTTGACGGGTAGCTTTAGCGAGATGCCAGTCAGATTATCGATTGCACGAAACGACGCAAGGCCCAGGACCAGTTGTTGGTTGGACATATTCTTTCGGAGTTGCATGAGGGCAATCGATGCAGAGTCGACGTTGGCTTGATGGTTGTCAAAGAGCACGACATTCAAGGTCTTGCCCTCGTCGATCTGCTCGGTGATCGCGCCAGTCGGGATACGGAAATATCCAACGATGTCGCGTTCGAGTCGCGGCGAAGAGGCTCGAAGGCATCGAATAGTTCACCGCCACTGGCGGTCCCGGTGGCCAGAAGATCCAAGACGGGCTGCAGCTCAGCCATCGTGGGTCGGTAGTATCCGATGTCGCTCTTCGACCGGATCGCGTCGTCTTGGCACCGTTGGTCGCTCTGGTACGACCACACGTCGTCGCCATCGTGGTCGGGAGCACCAGGGGCGCCAGGAGCGGAGGGAGCGCGTGGTGGAGAGGGCTCGGCCAGACGAGCAGCGTCCGCACGGGCAGCGTCCGCACGGGCACGCGCCGCAGCAAACGCGGAAATACGAGAACGTGCAGTGGTGGAGCTGCAAATGATATCTTATAAAGAGCAATAGCTGCAAAATATCTTAAATTTCAGCTTCCCTAGTAGTCTAGGCGGTTAGGATATCTCGCTCTCACCGAGGTGACCCGGGTTCGAGTCCCGGCTAGGGAGCTCTTTTCCATTTCTAACGCATCTCCCTTTTTCCCCAACATCCATCACCGAGTCCCTCCATTAAGATTTCAAGCACTCTGCAAAGCTACCTCACGCCTTCTCTATTCCACTGCGCCTTGCTCAATTCGATTCTCCGAAATTGACGTGCGCGTGTTGGCACAGTTAGGTAAATGCGCCGTCATTGTCGACGTGCAGCGTCGGCGATGTGTCGTACTCCTTGACCACGCCACCGTCAAGCACCAAGG
>NW_008580263.1:88817-89341 GCF_000520115.1 Aphanomyces invadans
AAGGCAACAATCAGCGCCGAAGACATTTGCTGTAGCCCTATAGGAAACGACGGAAATCCTTCCCCCGCTGTAATCGATCAAACTTCGTGAATTGTTGTATTTTGGACATGCAACAAAATGCGCATTATATTAAAAGAAAATTTGGCCAATCGATGACAATATTTTCCAAGCGCCTGATATGATATAAATTTATGGTGCGAATGCCATCACGCAGCTTCCCCTCGACATGGAGCTCCTTCGCAAGTCGCTCGCTGTCCTGCGTCTCGACCGCAACGCGATCCCTGCTATCCCGACCCGCTTGTACGAGTGCGACTGCTTGGTGGAGCTGAATCTGTCGAACAACTTAGTCGAAGCATGCCCTGCTGGCATTTCCAAACTGTCTTGTAACGCCGGTCGTGGAGTGAAATTGGCTCTAATGTCGTGTTGTTTTAGGCCTTGAATCACTCGACCTCTCGTTCAACCGCCTCGCAACCGTGCCAGACGACCTCGTGCGACTCTTTGAATTGCGCATGCTCAAGCTAGAC
>NW_008580263.1:89441-92085 GCF_000520115.1 Aphanomyces invadans
TCTGACGAGCACGCTGATCTACGTACTTGTGACTCCGCGCAAAATCCGTCGTGCTCGCAGCCGAGAAGGTACTAAGCATGATACAGTATAGCAAATAGTTGCTGATGTGGATGAAATTCCGTGTGAGGATATCAGTTTCTCATACCCAGGCTCCATCCCAATCGTAGGATGCACCAGAAATAGTAGTTTACAGATATCATTCACCGCATCCGGAGGTCATGACCCCGGTCATGTTGGTCTTTGTATGGGTAGTTTAAAATTGATGACTACGGCAAATTATTCGGGAAAATGATGTCGAGCCAATCAACGCAGAGAATTTGGGAAGAACTGCTTACCATTTCAGCCAGTTAAACGACGGGCCATTGCTTGCTTTTCAGCAGCCGATCGTGTTGCCTTGAAGACGACAGACTCGCCGGGGTGATGCCGGGTGCAGTGCATGCGCAAAGCGTCTTTTTGGTTTTCGTTGTACTTGGCTTCACATTTTGGGCAATGGTAGTCCCCATTGTCGTCCTTTGTGATCCCAACTTGTGCCGTCCCCGAGTCAAATTTGAAGATGCAATTTTTGGTGGAACGCAAATACGAACAGACTCTGATAGGCTGAAATCATACTTTCGTGATTGGTTGAAAGCCGTATATTTTAATCTTCTTGATTAGCTATGACCAAAAACAATGAAATCTTGAATATCAAGTGAAAACCTCTCACATTCCATTGTTATCCAGGATATCAATATTTTTGGTTATGACCGCAGTCATAAACCTTTGATAATTTTATGACCAGTCGGTTGATATTTAGTTGTGAATGCACTAAAAAGTTCAAGTTGGCTATTTGACCGTGGGCATTCATCGCTAACCTAAAAATTCTAAAACATTGACCAATGACAGCGCAGTCCTCACCACTTCAGAAAGGTCAACGGAATATATGGTTTGCCGCAAAAACCAACGTCAAAATATTATTGCCTTATACAAAAATCAAGATATTCCTTTAGTACCACGGCGAAGGATTTTCGTCGTTCCCTGTACCTCCCTAAAGAATGATGAAGATGAGACAGCCTTAACAGGATTAGTATTACAAAGGACATCTTCTTTTTCACTGAGGGATCCCGAAACCCTCGCAAACACCCATCACATCGCATATTGCATCCGGATAGTGCCCGTGTATTTATTGTATATCCAGGGAAATATCACAATTTGTAAGACGCGAGGGTACCAAAACCACAGCAAAATCGCAAACTCTTGCATTCTTATTGGGCGATGATGAATCAAAAACTTCTTTTCATTGGGTAAAAAATTACTGGTGCCTAGGTCAATGAGAAATACATCACAATTTTGGGTTCCGAACTCATCGGCGTCATGATGGCACGACTGTCAAGTCGTCGCTCCTTGCTTAGAAGACTGCGTGCGTTAAAGCTCCGCACAGCTCTAAAGGAGCGCAACAGAGTTCAAACAGTCTCGTTACCCGCAAACCAGACGGACACTGCATGGTACTACATATATGCCTCGCGTGATACAGCATCGTTTATAGCAACAGTCTCGCTCACTCCCGAAGCTTTTGATGAGCTCCTTGTATACTTCAATCGCGAATACGTTGTACTATCTCGGCCAGGCCAGTGTGGACGTCCACCTCGCGTCCCAACACACGCACGCTGTTTTAGCCATTGTGCTCCACTTCTACACTGCGGCTGTTGAGCTCAAGACGCTGCAGGAACTCTTTGGCGTTGCATCCACAACATTGTCACGACTACTGCGAAAGGGCGAAGACGCCCTATCAAGGGCGCTCAAGTGCTTACCAGCTGCGAGGATTTTGTGGCCGTCCAAGACCAAGCAGCAGTATTGGGCGTTGAAGTCACAAGAGTGTGAGCCCCTCGCTTCGTGTGTTTGGATTTGTCGACGGCGAAAACCTTCGTGTATAAGAGTCGTCTTGTGCGGATTTGCAGAATGCCCACTACAATGGTATGTCATGTGAGAGTATCGGGTCACTGATCTGTCTTTAGGGTGGTTACACTCGGTGTTTGTCACTGGTGTTCTATGCTTTGGACTCGATGGCACGATCCTCTGTGGTCGCCACAACTGCCCGGGCTCTTGGAATGATGGCGAAATGAGCCGAAGGCTGCAGGAGATGCTAGCCGACGACATCCGTGTTGCACATGGCATGAAGTTGGCGTCTGACTCTGCTTTTCCTGTCGGAGGGCTTGCGTTGGGCAGAATTGTCACGCCGTTGAAGCAAGGGGACTTGGATCGATACCCAACAGGGTGTCGACTCGGACTGCAGACCATGAGCCATTGTATCACGTCACTTCGCCTGGCTGCAGAGTGGGGTATGGTGGCAGTCCCAAAGGTCTAGCGGCAGCTAATGCTACCACTACCATTTGATCCAGTGTTGCGCAAAACAAGACTTGGCAACATGTTTCGACTTTACAACTTCCGCGTTCGGCGTACAGGCATAAGTCAAATAAAGATATGTGTTTGGTGTTTAACAATTTCGATTTATGCATTTATGCACCTCGAAAATGTCCTTATTTGTCCTGAAATAAGCTTGGACAAGCATACTATCAAGGTGATTTTTGGCTCTTTTATGGGTTTAAGTTACATTTAATCGATATTTTTTACAATTTTACTCAAGTGTTGAAATTCCAACGAAATGCGT
>NW_008580263.1:92185-95360 GCF_000520115.1 Aphanomyces invadans
ATGCCCCTCTACTCGATTTGCCTTGGTGCGAATGCCATCACGCAGCTTCCCCTCGACATGGAGCTCCTTCGCAAGTCGCTCGCTGTCCTGCGTCTCGACCGCAACGCGATCCCTGCTATCCCGACCCGCTTGTACGAGTGCGTCCCGGCTAGGGAGCTCTTTTCCATTTCTAGCGCATCTCCCTTTTTCCCCAACATCCATCACCGAGTCCCTCCATTAAGATTTTAAGCACTCTACAAAGCTACCTCACGCCTTCTCTATTCCACTGCGCCTTGCTCAATTCGATTCTTCGAAATTGACGTGCGCGTGTTGGCACAGTTAGGTAAATGCGCCGTCATTGTCGACGAGCAGCGTCGGCGATGTGTCGTACTCCTTGACCACGCCACCGTCAAGCACCAAGGCGCAATCTCAATCCAGAATCGTGTAGAATTGATAGGATATGAACGTAATGTACGCATCCTTGCAGCTGGAATTACTCGTTTCTCATGTGGTTGTTCCACATAAGAAGCAACGATTCAGGAATTTCTCGTCGTAAACCCCTCACTGCGAGTTCAAGGCGGTATTACGCGATTGCATCTAAGCTGCACGTGCTGCAACTCCCTCAGATTTCGATCCAGCTGCATGCCTCTGTAGAATTTGGCATACCGAGGCGCAACATATGCTACTGGGCCGTACAACTTGACGATATCCTTCCCAAGGCAACAATCATCACCGAAGACATTTGGTGTAGCCCTATAGGAAACGACGGAAATCCTTCCCCCGCTGTAATCGATCAAACTTCGTGAATTATTGTATTTTGGACATGCACCAAAATGCGCATTATATTAAAAGAAAATTTGGCCAATCGATGACAATATTTTCCAAGCGCCTGATATGATATAAATTTATGTGGCTGTCGTCAAACAATTACCAACACATTCTTACTGACACTTAGTTTACTTTTATCCTAGAACCTTTTTGGTATTATCACTGAACTACGGAGGTGCAGAAGTTATCAAAGTGCCTTTTGGCTGAGCAGTTTGGTGTTCGCTGTCATTGTGACCCAAGTTAAACTATCACTTTATATATATTTTATTCAAATTCTCGCAAGGCATTAGTATCGCACCAGGACGAATTTCTTTTATTATATCACACCCCAAGAAGATTATTTCGCTGAATACAGTATATAGTGAAAACATATTTGCACTTCATCACAAAACCGAAATTTTGATGTGCGCATATAATTGTTTCGCGCACTGTACTCTCCCAACTCCAAACTTTTACATGCGGTCAGATTATTACTACTGGGGCGTTTATCCGTTCACTCACAGTAAGTGAATTTTCTGTACTATTGTACACGGCAGTGGGCGAACGGCGATTTCGTGCCGAATGGTTCAGAAAGAACCTTATACGTACTCGGACAAAATGCGCTTACACCTTTCGTGATAGCATGTAAGATTGGTTTGCCCGAAGCGAAAACGCTGCCTTGTATTTTTGTCCAAATTTTATGACTCGCTCAGTAGAAAATTGAATAAAATTGAGAGACGCGAAGTACATTCATCAAGACAAAAGCCAATTATATTGTGTCTGTTCTGTACAGGACAATGGAATTGATCGCTTCACACTTTGGACGCGGGGTTTCTGACGAGCACGCTGATCTACGTACTTGTGACTCCGCGCAAAATCCGTCGTGCTCGCAGCCGAGAAGGTGCTAAGCATGATACAGTATAGCAAATAGTTGCTGATGTGGATGAAATTCCGTGTGAGGATATCAGTTTCTCATACCCAGGCTCCATCCCAATGGTAGGATGCACCAGAAATCGTAGTTTACAGATATCATTCACCGCATCCGGAGGTCATGACCCCGGTCATGTTGGTCTTTGTATGGGTAGTTTAAAATTGATGACTACGGCAAATTATTCGGGAAAATGATGTCGAGCCAATCAACGCAGAGAATTTGGGAAGAACTGCTCACCACTTCAGAAAGGTCAACGACGGGCCATTGCTTGCTTTTCAGCAGCCGATCGTGTTGCCTTGAAGACGACAGACTCGCCGGGGTGATGCCGGGTGCAGTGCATGCGCAAAGCGTCTTTTTGGTTTTCGTTGTACTTGGCTTCACATTTTGGGCAATGGTAGTCCCCATTGTCGTCCTTTGTGATCCCAACTTGTGCCGTCCCCGAGTCAAATTTGAAGATGCAATTTTTGGTGGAACGCAAATACGAACAGACTCTGATAGGCTGAAATCATACTTTCGTGATTGGTTGAAAGCCGTATATTTTAATCTTCTTGATTAGCTATGACCAAAAACAATGAAATCTTGAATATCAAGTGAAAACCTCTCACATTCCATTGTTATCCAGGATATCAATATTTTTGGTTATGACCGCAGTCATAAACCTTTGATAATTTTATGACCAGTCGGTTGATATTTAGTTGTGAATGCACTAAAAAGTTCAAGTTGGTTATTTGACCGTGGGCATTCATCGCTAACCTAAAAATTCTAAAACATTGACCAATGACAGCGCAGTCCTCACCACTTCAGAAAGGTCAACGGAATATATGGTTTCCTGCAAAACCAACGTCGAAATATTATTGCCTTATACAAAAATCAAGATATTCCTTTAGTACCACGGCGAAGGATTTTCGTCGTTCCCTGTACCTCCCTAAAGAATGATGAAGATGAGACAGCCTTAACAGGATTAGTATTACAAAGGACATCTTCTTTTTCACTGAGGGATCCCGAAACCCTCGCAAACACCCATCACATCGCATATTGCATCCGGATAGTGCCCGTGTATTTATTGTATATCCAGGGAAATATCACAATTTGTAAGACGCGAGGGTACCAAAACCACAGCAAAATCGCAAACTCTTGCATTCTTATTGGGCGATGATGAATCAAAAACTTCTTTTCATTGGGTAAAAAATTACTGGTGCCTAGGTCAATGAGAAATACATCACAATTTTGGGTTCCGAACTCATCGGCGTCATGATGGCACGACTGTCAAGTCGTCGCTCCTTGCTTAGAAGACTGCGTGCGTTAAAGCTCCGCACAGCTCTAAAGGAGCGCAACAGAGTTCAAACAGTCTCGTTACCCGCAAACCAGACGGACACTGCATGGTACTACATATATGCCTCGCGTGATACAGCATCGTTTATAGCAACAGTCTCGCTCACTCCCGAAGCTTTTGATGAG
>NW_008580264.1:0-608 GCF_000520115.1 Aphanomyces invadans
GGCGGTAAAATCAAATCTTGCTGCTGGAATGGTGATAGCACGTGACGACGCGATATGATCCAAAAGAACAGACACAAACGGAAGTGCCGCCTGAATCTGTTCCATGGCACCCCACTTTGATTGTGGATTTTCCCGATAGCAAAAGCAAAAAGAATCAGGGAAAGTCCTAGCGAACTTTCCAGAAAAGTCTGTGGGAAAAATCGTGGGGAAACTCTTCTGCAAAATCACTCTAAGTACTACAATTTCTTCTTGCAGATTGATTGCTCACGACAAAATTAAAATAACAAAATTGAGGTGAAGTACAACTGGGGACATTTTCCCGTCGATACCTGTCGGGCTCACACGAGGGGGTGGTTTGTTTTACTGATATCTCACGAACAGCTTCTTAAGCGGAACTCGGGTCCTCTCATCTGGACAGTACTTCTTTCCATTATGCCCGTGGCAGGGATGCATCAGTCGGAAAGACCCACTGGTGCAGAGAATGCGCAGGCGCCGTTAGTCTAGTGTCAAAGGGAATTTTATTAGCATAGCCAATAATGATATTGCCGAAGCTCGTCCCTGTCCAAAAGCCAGTGCAGCGACATGCAGCTGGGCGGACCAATTTTGTT
>NW_008580264.1:7439-9393 GCF_000520115.1 Aphanomyces invadans
TGAACGAGCTGAGGAACTGGTCGTTGATGAGGCGGACGTGGTAATCTGCTGGGAGCGAGTGACCGACGAAAGCCCCCAAGTATCGAATCGATTGTCCTGGTGCGAGAGTGTGAGCGATGGTGTCCACGGACGAAGCTGGGCGGCTCGGCATTGTTCAAGACGAGTGCCATAGACTTACTGGGGAAGACAGAATGCAACGCCCACCGAAGACTTATGTGATTTACGTATTCCAATCATATTTTATTATTGAAATAACACAACATCATTGGCGGAATTTTTATGTTCTCCCCGCGGGATTGATATGCGATTTGTAATTTAATTTCATTTTGAAGTCATTAAAATTATTTAAAGGCACTTTGATAGGCTAAAATAACCATCGAACTTCGAAGCTGTCTGGCCAACAGAATCCAGAATTTCATGCGACATCGAAGACAAGGTAGGCGTTGCATTCTGTCTTTCCCAGTATCGAGATTGAGCGCCGCACCAGAGACAGCACAGAAGGAGCACACGATGTGGTCGATTTGGTATTCCGCCAACTCCAACGAGTTGGACAGAACTGTGGTGTTATCCGCGAAGAACACACTTGTCAATATCGAGATTGAGCGCTGCACCAGGGACAGCGCAGAAGGAGCCCACGATGTGGCCGATTTGGTATTCCGCCGACTCCAACGAGTTGGACAGAACTGAGGTGTCATCCGCGAAGAATACATTTGTCAGTTTGGAACCGTCAGGCAGCGGGATTCCGAGGTCTGGCGAGGCACGCAGCATATCACCCAAGGGTTCGAGGTACAGGTTGAAGTGCAAACACGAGAGAGGGCATCCCTGCTTCGTAGCACGGTTGGGTTGAATGGCTAGTCCGAGCGCATCGTACAGCAGCAAGTGCACCTTGGGCTTCGTGTAGAGGAGTCGAACCAATAGCAAGACCGACGGTCCAATGTTCATCCGCCGACGAGCATCGAAGAGGAATGTGTGATCCACTCTGATGCCTTCGCGAAGTCGAGGAAGGTCGTGTTGTGCTCTTCGTTGTTGCGTGTTGCGCGATGCTGGAGGGCTTGGGTGAGGTAGATGTGATCGCACATGCTGCGACCCTTCATGAATCTTGGTGATGTGGTTGAGGACAGCGTCGTATTGGTGTGGGTCCGGCGGGGGCTGATCCTGGGGCTTGATCATAATGCCTTTCCAGAACTCGGTGAAAATGTGGGAAACCTCGGTCGGATCGGACGTCACAGTCGAGCCAACCGCAGCACTACGAATGGGTATCTTCAACGCCGGAGATTTGCGGAGAAAGTGAGAACTGGCAAAATTCGTTCTGACAGGCATGACGGTCGAATCCAGTATCGAGGGCGTGCTGCTGCCACTCGGCACACGACGATTTGTAGAGCTCCTCAGCCGCCTTCACAGCCTGACCCGACACAAACCCACGCGCAAAGGACCTCCGCACTGAATCGCGCCGGACTTGGAGGATGCGAAGGGGCTCGTGGCGAAGTTGAAGTTGATTGTGGTGGCATTGGCGCAGGCGTGTTTTCATGCGACGCAGCCAACCCGACCACTTTGCGCCAAAGTTGCACGTGGGATCGGCGATCAACTCGTCGAGGAGGATTGCGCTTCGAGTTGTAAGGCACGGACGATGTGTGGATCCCTGAGCAGCTCCTGTGGTAGCCACCATGAGCGATGCTTGGGAGAGTGAGCCGAGGTAGACTCGGCGAGGACTGTGGAATGGTCATGTGGTCACCGTGGGAGCCGTTAGTCTATTGTCAAGGGAGGTACATTAGTGGTTTTAACCGGATATACTACACCATTGCCCGTTCAATTTGGCCAAACCAGCAATCAATGTTGTTCCGAAGTTTTATTATCTTCGAACGTCGAAGTACATCTGGAATCTATTTCATTCAAAGTGGTTTAATCTGCATTCAATAGAACTCATCCTCATTGATGGAGATTTTCAGAGGTGACG
>NW_008580264.1:17739-18248 GCF_000520115.1 Aphanomyces invadans
TGATTTGGATAACGCGAATGAATTTGGAATTTACTCTGTTGTTTCGGAATTGTCTCTGTTGCATCCTGAATGGATGATGTCCTCTCCAATAATGCCATTTGTTATCCTCATGGCACACAATGCAGCAATGAGCCATGGTATATTTCGATTTTGCATTCACATTGCGTGCATGGAGCATCTCTGGTTTTAAGTTCTAATGTGGCCAACCTATAAATTCTAATACGATCGAACATGTATTGACAAGGGTTTGCTTTTGGTGGGCTCGCCAAACTCACGCGACACAGTTACCCACACACAATGAAAATATGTCAACAGAAGCCGAGAAAACTCGTGTATTGGCATCCCAAGACGTCGTTCAGGTACGAGTTCGTGTTGCAACGGGGACCACAGGTCCACGGACATGGGCGGTGCACATAATAGAGAGGTTTTGCAACAGTCCATTCCGGGATCCACTCCGCTCAAGTGACAAAACCGGAAGGTCACCTGCAAGAATTGTTATGGAACGCGAA
>NW_008580264.1:18348-21319 GCF_000520115.1 Aphanomyces invadans
GCGCGAGTGATGAGGAGCACAACGATCGAGTTGCCAGCGATCGAATTATTGTCGAGAACTTTTTTGGTCGGATGAAAGTGTTGTGGGCCATTGCCGCCGACATTTTTACGTGGAAGCGTGAAAATTACGATGTGTTCATTCAAACCTGTGCGGCGCTGACCAATGTGCATGCTAGATTCAATCCTCTACGTTCACTGGACTCTGGTGACTACAACCAGTATATGAACCGTCTTCATGCAATCAGGAACAAGCAAAGAGAAAAACGACGCCATTCGAACGAGAAGTATATGCGTAAACGTCGGCAACGCTTGGACGCCATGATGCCGCCACTTGACCAAGCCTACCATCATGGAGACTTCAGCGATGACGAGCACGATTCAGGAATCTTTACTTGATTTGGATAACGCGAATGAATTTGGAATTTACTCTGTTGTTTCGGAATTGTCTCTGTTGCATCCTGAATGGATGATGTCCTCTCCAATAATGCTATTTGTAATCCTCATGGCACACAATACAGCAATGAGCCATGGTGTATTTCGATTTTGCATTCACATTGCGTGCATGGAGCATTTCTGGTTTTAAGTTCTAATGTGGCCAACCTATAGATTATAATACGATCGAACATGTATTGACAAAGGTTTGCTTTTGGTGGGCTCGCCAAACTCACGCGACACAATTACCCACACACAATGAAAATACGTCAACAGAAGCCGAGAAAACTCGTGTCTTGGCATCCCAAGACGTTCAGGTACGAGTTCGTGTTGCAACGGGGACGACAGGTCCACGGACATGGGCGGTGCACATAATGTGTGTGTACTACCACACATTATGTGGATTCGAACGGCTGACAACGAGATCACTAGGGCTGCATGACGAGCCCATTCTACGGGTGCTGGATCTCATGTCGAATGTAGACCAGCCCGACGATGCCCGTGTCGGCGTGGCACAGGCGTGTCGCGTGAGTTTGGCTAGTCCACAAAAGCAAACCTTCGTCAATACATGTTCGATCGTTTTCGAATTTATAGGTTGGCCACATTGAATGCAGATTAAACCACTTTGAATGAAAAAGATTCCAGATGTACTTCGACGTTCGAAGATATTAAAACTCGGAACCACATTGATTGCTGTTTGGCCACATTGAACGGGCAATGGTGTACTAACTTATATTGCCCTCTCGCTTTTTCCGGCTGATAGGGCTCACTCAGGGGGGTGGTATTTGATTTATCTGAAATGTCGCGAACAGTTTTTAACCGGAACGCAAGTCCCCTCATCCGGAGCGTCCTTCTTTCCAGGTGCGTGTGATTTGGTTGAATCCGTCGGATAGAGAACTGGAAGGCGCCGTTAGTCTAATGGTTAGGATTTCTCCCTTCCAAGGAGAAGGTCGGGGTTCAATTCCCCGACGGCGCATATAATTTTTCGGTCTATCTTGTGTTCCTACCTTTCAATCAGGTTTTGTGTCGGAGGTTTTTCGATAGGTTTGACAAGTTGTGTCGCTCCATACAGTGCGTGCCACTTGATTGCAGACACCCCACATTTTCAGTAGAAAATCCCGCCAATCAAGTTGCTTAATTCAGCACAATACGACGAAAATCAGCTCGGCTTTACGTCCCTTGTATTTTTTGCCGTAGGTGTCAGGGACCTTCAGGTAGGCCCATATAGTGTCCTTGGAGCGACCCAAGTGGCTTGCAATTGCTCGATAGGACAGATTGTGGCTGCGAAAAAATCGCGCTGCCCCTTTCTCTTGAATTGTTAATTGTGGCGCACTTTCCATCCTATATTGACATGGAAGGAGTGCCGCAGACTTTTTCGTGCTGCAGAGGCATGTGGTGCATCCACCAGAAGCTTCCATGCATCATTGCAACTGGAAGATTTAATTGAGGCGAAGATGCAGGCATAGTTGTTGATACCTTTGCGTGGACAGTTGAGAGCCGAGTTGCGAACAAAGGCACAAATTATCAAGTGACTTACAATTATCTGTCGCACTCACGAATGCGGTTTCCCGCCAAAGCGATGCAACCAAAATTGCTCGTGAAGCGTCCAACACACCAAAATACCCGCCAATGGGGAATTAGGACTTGTTAACGGCGCTTGAAGATATGTGGAATTCTCAAGTTCAAGAAGCGGAAGAACACCCCTCGCCTCAAGCTCGCCCACAAGGAAGCGCGGTTGAAGTACGCGAAAGGTCACTTGGAAAATCCTCCAAGTTGGACTGAACTCATCTGGTCCGACGAGAAGATATTCAACCTTGATGGACCGGATGGCTTTCAGTACTACTGGGAGGATCTTCGCAAAGAACCTGTCTCGTTCTTCACTCGCGCTAACAATGGGAGCGGCGTAATGGTGTGGGGTGCATTTTCCGGCGCTGGATTGGCCGACTTGGCCATCTTGGATGGAAAACAAAACTGAGAAAAGTACATCGACACCGTCAGCAACCACTTGTTCTCATTTGGCCATGAAGATTATGGACGAAACTTTGTCTTATGCAATACAATGCGTTGATCCACCGCTCCAAGGTTACCATGAAGCCTTTTCAGACGAAGGCGTAGCGTTGTTCGATCACCCGGCACTCTCCCCAGACCTCAATCCCATTGAGAATGTGTGGGGATATTTGGTTCGCAAGGTTTACCCAAACGGAAAACAAAATATGACCAAGTACCTAATTGTGGTCATCAAGGAAGAGTGGGCGAAAATCCCTCAAGAGTATCTCAAAGAGTTGATCAATTCAATGCCAAAGCGATGCGTTGCCGTTGTTGCTGCTAAGGGCAACAAATGCAACTATTAGCAGCCATATTGCCTGTGTATTTTCACTGATAACATCAAATTTTTATTCTGGCTGCAATTATCTGTCGCAAGCAATAGGATAAATGTCGTGAGGTGATGTGAAGGAATTGGTTTCATGGTTTGAATCCACCGATATGTGACCTGTGTTCGAGTTCTACGGAGGTAATGACAACTCGAAGCGGTAGACATC
>NW_008580264.1:33754-38850 GCF_000520115.1 Aphanomyces invadans
ACCCCTCGCCTCAAGCTCGCCCACAAGGAAGCGCGGTTGAAGTACGCGAAAGGTCACTTGGAAAATCCTCCAAGTTGGACTGAAATCATCTGGTCCGACGAGAAGATATTCAACCTCGATGGACCGGATGGCTTTCAGTACTACTGGGAGGATATTCGCAAAGAACCTGTCTCGTTCTTCACTCGCGCTAACAATGGGGGCGGCGTGATGATGTGGGGTGCATTTTCCGGCGCTGGATTGGCCGACTTGGAAAACTTGGATGGGAAACAAAACTGAGAAAAGTACATCGACACCGTCAGCAACCACTTGTTCTCATTTGGCCATGAAGATTATGGACGAAACTTTGTCTTTATGCAAGACAATGCGTCGATCCACCGCTCCAAGGTTACCATGAAGCCTTTTCAAGACGAAGGCGTGGCGTTGTTCGATCACCCGGCACTCTCCCCAGACCTTAATCCCATTGTGAATGTGTGGGGATATTTGGTTCGCAAGGTTTACCCAAACGGAAAACAAAATATGACCAAGGAAGACCTAATTGTGGCCATCAAGGAAGAATGGGCGAAAATCCCTCAAGAGTATCTCAACAAGTTGATCAAATCAATGCCAAAGCGGTGCGTTGCCGTTGTTGCTGCTAAGGGCAACTAATGCAACTATTAGCAGCCATATTGCATGTGTATTTTCACTGATAACATCAAATTTTTATTCTGGCTGCAATTATCTGTCGCAAGCAATAGGATAAATGTCGTGAGGTGATGTGAAGTAATGGGTTCATGGTTTGAATCCACCGATATGTGATCCGTGTTCGAGTTCTACGGAGGTAATGGCAACTCGAAGCGGTAGACATCTTGAAAATATCGACTCCATGAAAAATGAAGGGTGTCTGGAATCAAGTGGCGCGCACTATAGTACTGATTTCAGTCTCCTTTTGAAATCAGAAGGAGTGCACAAAATTTTCGATCTGAATCTCCAAAGTCAAAGCCAATGATGTCGACGCGATTCTAATGGTTGGCGCCCGTCGTCTGAGCCTTCGTTGCCACGATACCTTCATCCTACCCAAAGCCATCGCAAGAAATGCTTCATATGAGATCCATTTGCCGTTCCGTCCAAGCCGAGTTGATTAGGTCCTGAGCATCTGCTGCTAGCTGCCTTTGCTTCAATTTGACCATTAAGTAATCAATGATGCCTGCATCTTGCGGATGATAGGGGTAGTGGTGTTCTTTGGCAATATATTGACGCCAATGTTTGGAAAAGTGTAGGGACATCGATTTGTGCGACAGCGCGTTGTCCACGGGCGTCAAAACTATTTGCCTTACAGCAAACGTACGCTCATTCAGGCCCCTTGATGTAGGATCTGAATGGCTGAAAGTTGCTCCCCCTCATCCATGTCTTCTTGCTAGAGAAACAGTTGAATCCATGCTGCTTTGGAGAAGCACCATTAAGGCAGCGGGGGCTTATGGTGATGCCAATGACGAGAGAATCAAAGACGTCCGTGCCGTTGGCATTGTGGTAAGTGGAAGCGTTATGTGCATCGTTGACTTCTTTCTCCCAGTTCACGGGTGTGTGTAATGAAACGGCTAGGCGAAAAGAAATACGAACGACGTCTAATCCATGTTGTCGATGTTCTCGAGGTCGTAGGCACCTGTGGTTTCTTTCATCGCATTGCGCCGAAGTTGAGTGCAATGGATGTCGCTGAGGCTGCCCCGCCATGGTGGATCTTGTTCGTGAGGCCGTGTCGAAGTTGGACTTGTATAAATCATTTTTCACGGTCACTAACTGTAATCGAATCATTCGTTTTGACATGCAAGATTTCCACTGCAAAAAATCATTCAAAACTTGACTTACAACGAATTGCTGCTGTATGTACAAAGACCTCCTCGAAGGTTCCGTTAAACACAAACTGTGGAGAGACGTCGTCAATTCAGTATGCTCGCTGTACGCTGTCAAACTTTTCTACTGGGTAGCCCAGCTTAGAACGCGACAAGAAGACACGAGAGCGGACTGGAACAGCACGAGTCGTTCGTTGCCCGGCTGAAAGGCAACCATGGCCGCCGAGCGACGTAAAGTTCTGACGAGGTCGAAGTCCGCTTGTCCATATATACCCTGTGGCGAAATATCCTTGTCGCCATCGAGGCCAAGGGCTGCGATCGTTACAAGATAACCCAAAGTGCAACGTGACGAATTTGAGACTCGAGGAAGAGAATACACCAGAAGATGTAACAGACATGCAGACTGCATTGAACATGAATTAGCTAAGCATAATTTTCATTACATATACATTCAACATTCCTTGAGATTTGTATATTCCAGAATGTGCAAATGCAAAGCTTGCGTCACAGAATTAACTGGTTCAGTGCGCATTTTTCGTTTATTAAGTCTATAACGTTTGTTCATGGGAAGTTATTCAACGGATGGCGATGTGAATCAAGTCTTCCGCCGGCCCGATCGTCAGTCGGGTCACACGTGTTGCAATTTTAGAACTGAGCATTAAGTTATTAGCTAGACTAGACTCATAGCCTACCACTAACCCTTGCAGAACGCACCATAACCAGTCGGCCAGCCGTCTGCTGGCTGACTTCACCTTGTATACAGGAACAGGGCCCAGATTGCGGCACCTGCTTAAAACACGCACTGCTAGCTTGTATCACCAAGTTGGCAGCACGCGCTCTGCACGCAGAGCACTCCCCTTTCTAAGGGGAGCTCCTCAGGTGAGTTTCCAATACTTGGGCCAACTCAGCGACTAGTCTGTCGCGATTTCCTTGGGTCTTGAGCCAGCGGCGCAAAATCACGGGAATGTCTTCATACAGCCTGAAGGCAGGCTCCCACGACGCTCCAGCTTCTTCGAGGCCAAGCCACTTGACTCGCACTTCAAACGTACCATCCTCGGCCTTGCGAGCACCGAGGAGTTCTTCAACAAAAATCCTTCATCGCCAAATGCGATATGGTCAACCAAGTCTTGGGTGACGTTCATACCACCTCCACAGTAGAACTTGAGACGGCAGGCATGGTGTGTCGACTCCGCAAACGGAGGTACCAGCTGCTGAACAGTCATGACATAGTCAGACAACGTCTTGGTCACATGAAGTGGGCAACGCCAGTTTAGTGCCAACTTGTTGGGAAACTGCACATCCTTGCCAACCAGGACGAAATCGCCTTCGGTGAATTTCGCTGGTTCGATATTTGCTTTACGGCCACGAGCCGTTCGAGCATACATATATGTACTGTCGTTTCTTCTCGCTAGTCTTCGAAAATTCGCGATGCATTTCATCGAAAGACACACGCAATTCTTGCATGTATTTCTTCCGCTCTTCCTTGACCCAATCGATTGTCTTGACTTCCTTCGGCCAGCGGTGGCGTCGCTGCAAACCAGTACATGCGGTGACAGGGGCAACACCACCGAGTCGATCTGCTGGCTGATGATTCAGCGCAGCTTGCACCAGCGGCGACAAACGCGGCTACTCGGTAAGACGCAACTTCATCTCACTCGACAATGTGCGCATCGCGCACAAAATCATGCGATTGACAACTTCAACAGACCCGTTCGCCCACGGCGAATATGGGGTCGTAATGTGGTGGTGGGCACCAATAAGCTTTTTCACCTTCAACACAACTTCATTCTTGAAATGGGATCCTCCGTCGGAGACCCATGTGGCGACGTTTCCATACAACGAATACCAGTCCATAAGCGCGTCGGCCGTGCGTTCCGCGTCAGCCGTGACTGATGGAACCAGACGGCAAAATCCACTCAGGTCGTCCTTCAGGACGAGGACATACTTCAAACCCGTGTCGCTTTCAGGCAACTGCAGCCAATCGAAGTGTAACGGACATTCAGCATGCAGGGCGGCCCCCTATGGGCGTGGTACCACTGCCCCATCCACACACAAGCAATGCAAACAGCGCCAAACGTACGTGTCGACGTCGCCGGCCAAGCTTGGCCATGCATAACGCTTCGCGAGCCTTGGTAGAGTGCAATAATGCACAAGCGTAGCTGCAAATCGGCAGCATCGCTTGGGATCCTAATCTTGTCGTCGGTAGCAGACAAAAAATAGCCGGCGTCTTCATTCCGCATCACACCAGCAGCCCTGTCTGTCGTGTTAGCCAGCGCAGCGCGCTTGGCCTTGACAATAGAAGTAGTCGTCCATAAAAAATCAGCAGCTTGAAGCGGTGACACGGCAACCGCCAGGCGATTGACACGGCGAGCAAATGGCGTGGCAGGGGCGGCGCCTAGCGGTATAGCAAATTGCTCCAGACATTTTCTTCGCCAACCACGTGTTCCGGCGTATATGGGAACGATGACAACACCATCGCCCATCGCTGGAGCTTTTGGGCTTGATATTGAGCCATACCAGAGTCGTAACCCATGGGGTAAAGATATAAATCAGGTTGCGGTGGTCAGTGTAAAGCCTGAACCCTTGCTGACGCAGCAGCAGGTATTCGAGGCGCTTGCACGACTCGACCACCGCGAAAGCTTCTTTCTTAATCGTCAGCCAGCGGCTGCTGGACCCGACAAAACTTCCACTGAGAAACGCCAAAGGCTCGTAATGCTGGTCTGCCACCTGCAGCCCCAGGTCTTCAGCGGGAATTTGGATGCACGCTGCAACCCAGTGCGTGTCGCTCGCGTCCGTAGAAAGACAAATAACCTTGTCTGGCGATGGATGGGCCAGTGGCACCATTGCACGCAACATATTCTTCACAGCAGCGAAACACACGCCGTGGCTGACGGGCCAACCGACGTTTACCAAATGAATCTTGGCCAATGCCGACTTCTTGCTGGAACCACCAGCGGCCTTGTCTGCGGCACGAGCAGGGGTACGCAACGGCTGCACCAACTGTGCATAACTTGGAATTGACGAACACATCCAGTTCTTCGCACAGACGAATTGCTGGAGATCTGTGGCAGTCGCTGGCGCTTTCAGCGCCACAAGTCCTTGGATGCGACTTGGGTCGTGCGCGATGCCAACGGCAGAAATGACTTTGCCACGCCACGTGGCTTCGACCATACAAAAATCGCACTTCTTCGGGTGGAGTTTCAATCGAAACTTGGCGCGTATGACGAGCACGCGCTCGAGCAACGCCAGCAACTTGTCGGCGGAATCTGC
>NW_008580264.1:44205-44695 GCF_000520115.1 Aphanomyces invadans
TGCCGCGGAGGGTGGAACAATGGTGCTCCGAGCGACCATGCTCTCTCGCTTCCGCGATCTTCACGTTGATGACTCGCTCAACCTCGGAAGCTTTTGGCCCTCGCTTCACTTCGGGCGTCGTACACAGGTCATCGTCGACTGTGCCTTCGTCGGCTTACACCGACACATCTCGCAGCCGACTGATGCGACCCAGGGGAGGTGCAGACACCTCGGCATCGTCGAGATCCCACACTGCCTACTTCCGAAGGGCTTCGACCAGCACTCCGTCGTGGCTAAAACCAAGGACTTCCATGATTAGTTTGTCGATGAGCTGGTGACAATCCTGCGACGTTTCATCGACCCATGCCTTGAGAACACGCAACATGACAAACAGTTTCGAGCTGCACCATCTTGAAGCGCACTTGTTTCGTCACAGCAACGGCTCCGACGACTGACCATACATCAGCGCCGCTGCTCTGGCTCTTTGACTTGGTCTTCTGTGGCGTCGCCG
>NW_008580264.1:53809-54358 GCF_000520115.1 Aphanomyces invadans
AATAGCGCAGGAATACTCCAATAGCGCAGGAAGTTCTCAATGATGTGCTACAATAGGGCCGAACTTAGTGTGTCAACAACGGCGGGAAAAATTCAAAGACCTTCACAACATACATTCGAATCATTGAAACGGTCGCAACTTTAACCCTCCGGTATTTGAATTCGAACAGTGCAAAATACGACGTTAGTCATTTCAAATATGCAATCAAGACAACAAAGAAGTAGTTATCGTGTGCCTGAGATGGACAAGCTCAAGCAGGTGCCGAGCCATAATAAACCTCTTGGAGTTCCAACACATGCCAGATCAAAGTCGAAAAAAAGTACCAACTGCCGGGATTGAACCGGCGACCTACTCGGTGTAAACGAGATGTGATAACCACTACACCAAGCTGGCACTTAATAAACTAAAGTTTAGTTTTAGTTATATTGCAATAATATAATGCTAAAGCTACCTTGGCCTCTCATTGCCCCTTGCCCGAACACCGACCATACCATCCCCTCCATCGTAACTACCTCGTCCCCACCTACACATGAACACCGCAGGATTACG
>NW_008580264.1:62673-63302 GCF_000520115.1 Aphanomyces invadans
CCTGCTTCAACACTCGCCGTACTCTTCTTCCGTTCATGACGCGCGCTATGACTTGAATATGCTTTATTTGAGTGCTGAAATAAGGTCGTCGAACCTTTTTCGACAGCATGGTACATTGACGCCTTCGACGTTAATGTTTTGCATATTTGTCGAAGCTTTCTTCCCATCCTATATTCGTTTGGACATGTGGGGGATTGTGTGGACACACAAAACGACTTCGCTCAGTAGGTCGACGACGGCGTTGGCTGCGAATCGAAATGTCACCGACCCTTCGCTAATGCCTTCTAGCTCACTCATGTTCCAAGTTAAGGTGGCTGGTTTGTGTAAATTATATTTTGTTGTGTTAATTTTGCACAGGAATTTGCAGCACCGGATTTCCCGTGTGAATATGTGACAATTTTTACAAGAAAATATCGTTTGCAAGATCTGTCTATCATCATAAATTTTTATGGTAGTTATCCTATCATGGTCAACCGAAAAAGCGACCCTACAGTGGACGGGGAGTAAGTATATGGTACACATGAGATCGAAGTCTGGACTGAATCACATGCTGTTATTGGTCAACAAACTTTAAAGCTCAACAAATTTCTCAACCAATAATAGTGCCCGAAGCGAAATTGCTTCCAAAA
>NW_008580265.1:0-462 GCF_000520115.1 Aphanomyces invadans
GCTGGACTACATAAAGAAGACTACATGAAGAACAAAGTTATAGAGGGATATCACGTCAATTTTTTACAGATTTCATTCACCGCAACCGGAGATCATGACCCCGGTCATGTTGGACTTTGTTTGGGTAGTTTAAAATTGATGACCACGGCATATTATTCGGGAAAATGATGTCGAGCCAATCAACGCAAAGAGTTTAGGGAAGAACTGCTCACCATTTCAGCCAGTTAAACGTCGTAATTGTGTGTTGATTTCCAATCAATATCATTATTCATGAAAATTTCCTGACAAACGCACGCACGTTCGCATCCAAATCTGAGTTTGTTCGGAATTTCGTTCCAGCTGAAATTACATCTTGTACAATGAACCAAAACATCATAAACAGACATCAAGGAGCCAATTTTCCTGCATTCAAACATTCACAGCGTGAACGAAACTGATGAACGAGTCTACAAGCGTGACGAA
>NW_008580265.1:7877-9524 GCF_000520115.1 Aphanomyces invadans
GACTTTATGCGAGCAATTATGATTCAATACGCCGCACTGTGACTGTCAATGGAAACGAATAAGAACCACCCTCTTTTTACACATTATACCTTCCATGATTCCATGTTTAACGACTTCAAGCCAAGCCTTTTCTCAAACTTCAACACCACCCCAACACCGGAGTCTCTGCTTCTACATCAAGCACTGCCACTCGTGAGTGAGAACATTCAAGAGATGCGCAACGCGACAGTGAATACTCACCGAGAGATCGCTGCGGTGAATTGCCATCTCGACAACGTCACCCGAGCACTTACCACTGCCACAGAGTCCTCATCAGGCGCTCTTGCTTTAGCTCGGCAAGACATTGCGAACACGCTGATTCAAGTGGCAGCATCGCTGTGTCCGACCTTGAGCACCACCCAGCGTGCATTGCCAAACGCGTCACTTCAACGCGCGGATGGACTTCGCAACGACACTGCCACAGTAAGCGAACCAACTCACTCTCATGGTGCACATGGCGAATTCAAAATGTCACGACAAGTGTGTACAGTGAAGCAGGCATGGCAAGAATACCAACATGGCCTGAACTCGCGACCAGTCATCAAGGAGTTGTAAAAGGTCGATCGAGGTTGGAGGATAAACAACTCCGAGACACAGTTTTTCCTTCGGCGACGGCCTTTATATCTTGCCTTCAAAATGCTACAAGAGGAGGGACTTTCAGAGCCCGAAGCCATATCGACGCTGGAAGACGTTTTGGTGAAGCACAAGCACTTAAGAGGATTGTGCGGACCGCACCTTCCTGACCCTGCAGTGCTGATTCGTCGAGATCCTCAAGACTGCAGGTGACAACACGAACAAGTTGCCACACATGTCAAAGGACAAGATGGCAAGGCACGGAAGCTCACCTCGAAACGTCGAATGCCCGCGGGAGGTGTATGATGCTGATCGCGCTATGCTCACGGTAGTATACAGTGATGCCATGTGGCGCCAATCTGCTATCGAGGTCAGGGATGCAATGGTTTTACGTGAGCTGTCCCTGCCTGCTTGAAGACGCCTCACTGAGTAATCCTGATGACGTAGATGACGTCATAAGTGTACTGCACGAAATTGGTATTGAGCCAATTCATATAGATGAATAGATTGACGTTCGTACGTATATGCTTTTTTGGCAGTCCGCGGTCTTCTTGTCGTCGGTGGACGGGTTGTCGCGGAAAACCCCCCTCCTGAATCAAATGGCGCTGGCGGAATTGAAGAATACGGAGATCCAAGAATTGGACGGGGATTCCGTCGTGGCAACAAGCGCCGCGCCAAGATTCGGGTCGCCCGCAGAGCGCCATCTGGCACAACTTCACTGATGCTGATCAACCGCAGGTCGCCAAGTCGAACAAATTCAACATTGCAACATGTTCATCAACTACCATCGCAAGTCCGATGCAGTTGTCAAGCTCCTGAACAAATGCTCGGTATTCTGCTAAGCTATGAACGGCCTCGAGGCCATGGATGACGGAGACGGTGCCTCGTCAAATGACGATGTGGAGCAGCGACAGCGATGGCGACGACGCCGTCGTTGGTTGACACGATGTTCACGGGTCAATGGACCAGCGTCGACGGCCGGGGCCACCTACCGTCGGACTCAAAAATAAAACCATGGTTTTAATGCCTAGAATC
>NW_008580265.1:15490-20624 GCF_000520115.1 Aphanomyces invadans
CTCCGTCGTGACGCTGCGTGTGTTCGGGGTGGTGGCTCTGTGGCAGTGCAGTGTGTGTGTGCGGTGTGGCGGCTCAGTCCCAGTGCTGCGTGTGTGCTTCATGTCTGCAGGGAGGTGGCTCCGTCATGGCGCTGTGTGTTCAGGGTGGTGGCTCTGTGGCAGTGCTGTGTGTGTGCAGTGTGGCGGATCAGTCCCAGTGCTGTGTGTGTGTTTCAAGTCTGCAGGGAGGTGTTTCTGTCGAGGTACTAGTCAATATCCATAACGAAATGAAAGTTACGTTGGGTAAATCCTGCTTTTGTCGTGCTTTGATCGCATCGTACAATGTGACGTAGCTCACTACGTCGTCGTTTCTGCGACTCCACTCATCGGCGGTGATGTCCCCGTACAACCACACACACGCGTGAAGGAAGCTAAGCTTGAACGCTTGATTGAGCTCGGCCGCTGACATGCAATCAAATCGTTGAGTGTGCGCGAGGAGCCAATTTCTTCAGTTGGGGTGCCAAGCCACCACAAATTCCATAGGTCTCATGTTTTGCACTTGGGAAATACAAAACCTGGTGGGACATTGTGAATTTATCCATTCCATGTCCAAATTCTCAAGCCAGTCTCGGGCATTGGGACATGGGCAAGCGGCGTGACACTGCTTTTTCTCGGCGATGATGGCTGTCGTCCTTTGGGTGATTCGCTCGTCCACCATGGACCAATTCAAAGCAATAGGAGCTGCATGATGTGGCCAGCCGTATCGCTTGCCGCGCGTCTTCCGCATCCTCCTCGTGGATCATGGTGTTCCAAAATGACGAAACCCGACTTGCTTAAAGACTCTGATTGGCCAATTTCTTATGGATCATGAGTTTCGACGATTTTTCGTGATCTCGATTTATTCGCAAGATAGTTTGGCTTGAATACAAAGCTCAATTGACTAATATTGGTTTCTTCTGGATTCCGAAACTCGTGCGAAACAAATAGTTTCGTGACTCGATCAAATATCCAAAGTTTCGCCACCCACACCTATTTGTCGACAGTATATTGCATCAGGGGAAGTACCCAGAACAGATCACTTGCAATTACAATTATTTTATTTTGTTGGTCCAATTTTATATACGTATCTACTGATGCAGGGTACAGTAGTATTACCCAATCTATATAAATATGTCAAAATATATAGGGGGTCGTATTTTTGTAGGGGTCGTATTTTCCGGGGTGCTCTGGAGACGGACTGGAGACCCAACGTGCGTGGGTCTGGTCAAGCATGGCCATGTTCTTTTGTCCCTTTGATAGTAGCTGTATTGTGTGCAACTTCGTTGGTTCATCCCTTCACGTTGACTTCTCGGGATTCGACACACTGTAACCATGTGAAGCTCTTGCGCTCATGTATGAGAGCCCCTCATGGATCTCTTTTTCGCGGCACACAACTCGTTCCACTGCACCGAGTGATGGCCACCCAAGCCGTCATCCTGGCCATGTCGTTGGTGCGACATGGCCAGGATGACGATTGCGTCGTATTGTGACATGGCTGTGGATTGAACATCATTCACGACCAGACGATAGAGCATCTGTCGTGGTTGTTAGCGGCGGCAGGGGGGGAGCAAGGGGATCCTCACACATTGCACGGCAGCTAAAGGAAGATGGCCATCGAAAGATGTGCGTGTGCCTACCACCGTCGTGGCCGGGATTCCCGTACGCTTCGCAGAGTGAAACCGCCCTTTGGTAGGGGTAGGGGGTTCCAAACTGACAATCCACAAAAGAAACCAGTCTTGAATTTGAGCCATGCTTGCGTTCGATGCGGTCGCGGTGGCGACAGCGTTTGCCGCTGGATACGTGACCTTGGGACATATCACGCACGTCGAACGTCTTCTCACCAAGACTACCCCCATCGCCGTCCTAGCCTTCCTCGCATACCGCAGCTACGAGCTCGAGCAAGGCGGAGCAGCCATATCTCGATCCTTCCTCGTGGATGTATTGGCGTGGGGCTCCAAACACTTTCCGCTCATCACGTCCCTGACTGGGGACGCTATCGTGATCTTCGGTGCTCTGTACCTCGTCACATCGATTGTACCCGTGCTCCGTCGCGCCCGCTACAGCTACTCCAAGAAGAAGATGATCAATGTGTTCGGACAAGTGGGGATCTCGATTCTCAAGCGCATTCCGATCCTGTGGACAAGGTACCGCAATGAAATCCGTAAGTTGGAAGTTCAAATCGAAAGGTCACTCCAAGAGCACGCCAAGTCGGCCGCAGACTTCCCCAAGCAATTCACTCTTCCCGAGAAAGGCACGTCGAGCGAAGTCGTGTTGTCGACGATGAAAGCAATGGTAAAAGGTGAAGACAATCGTTGGAAGGACGGACTGGTGTCTGGCGCTGTCTATCACGGCGATGACGACCACGTCGGCCTTCTAAATCAAGCATATGCTCTCTTCAACGTGACGAACCCATTGCACGCCGATTTGTGGCCATCTGTGGTGCGCATGGAAGCCGAAGTGATCTCGATGACGGCGAGCTTCCTCAACGGTGGCAATACGGAAGTTTGCGGCGCGCTCACGTCGGGTGGCACTGAAAGCATCGTGCTGGCGACCAAAACCCATCGCGATTGGTTCCGCCACGATCACGGCATCACAAAACCCGAGATCATCGCTGCTGTCACTGCCCATGCTGCCATCGACAAAGCCTGTGATATGCTTGGCATCCGCCTCATCAAGGTGCCTGTGGACCCTGTGACGTTCAGGATCGACGTGGCCGCGGTCAAGTGGAATATTTCAGCCAACACGATTCTAATCTACGCCAGCGCGCCGTCGTTTCCTCAAGGCACGATCGACGACATCGAAGCGCTCTCCAAGGTCGCAGTCACGTATGGCATTGGGCTGCACGTGGACTGCTGCCTCGGCGGGTTTGTGCTTCCGTTCGCGAAAGCTTTGGGGTACCCAGACATCCCATCCTTCGACTTTTCGTTGCCTGGGGTAACCAGCATGAGTTGCGACACACATAAGTACGGGTACGCGTCCAAGGGCACGTCAATTGTCCTGTACAAGTCGAAGGAAGTCCGTCGCTTTCAGTACTTTGCTTACTCTGACTGGACTGGCGGGCTCTACGCGACGCCAACGATCGCCGGTAGTCGCCCCGGCGCGTTAAGCGCGGCGTGTTGGGCGTCCATGATGCGTATGGGCCGAGAGGGCTATCTGGAAAAGACACGCAGCATCATGGAAACAGTCAAAGTGATCAAGGCTGGGATTGCCACCATCGACGGGCTGCACTTGCTCGGTGCCGGTGCTGCCATGATCGTGTGCTTTGGCAGCCGCGAGCTTAACATTCTCAAGGTCAGCGACCAATTGACCAAACTCGGGTGGAGCCTGAATGCGCTACAACATCCCACGAGCGTTCATTTGTGCGTGACCTGCCGACAAATTGGCAAGGGCGACCAGTTTGTCACGGCGCTCAGGGAAGCAGTCGAAGCAGTGAAGAAGGACCCGAACGGCAAGCTCGAAGGTGGCAGCGCCATGTACGGCATGGCGTCGAGTATGCCCGCCGGTCCCGTTGAAGACATCCTGCGCATATACCAAGACTGCACCCTCAGTTTGTAGTATATGATATGCAGGAGCGCAATCGTTTTTGCATCTCCCTCAAGAATACATGCATAATCCATCACATGCTTCCAAATCGATCCGCAGTTATGATCGCGCAAAGTAACAAAGCACGTTGCAAAGGGGGATGGATTCACCATGGGCCACTGGGAATCGGGTGCACGAACACTCGCACACGGAGGGATGAGAGTTGATTCTGCTGCACAGCCCAAGTGACTGAGCAAAGTTTGATCATTCATTCGATCAAAATGGCTTGTTGCAGGGGTGCAGCGAATCGCACGGTCGTATAGGTAAGACATCGCACGGACAGACGAATTCACATGTGATGCATTCGGCGAGGGAGTGCAGAAGGTATGGAGATGACATTCTAGACTAGTTTAGTTATACGCAGCCATTTGACGGTTTACTTCGACCACGTACGCGGCCTTGGCATCGTCTTGAGACAAGCCCTTCTTGGCGGCCCACGCGTCGTACTTGGCACGAGCAGTCATGTTGAAAATGCCAGGACGGTCACCGGTGGCGTCGCCGACAGTGGCTTGCTTGTACAAGGCGTAGATGGCGAGCTTTTCGTCGTTCGATGGTTGGTTGGTCGGGTTCCAGTCCTTGATGGCGGCAACGGCTTCTTCAAACGTGGAGACGGCCATGGTGTTGTAGTCGTGGCGAATTTGATACTGACGACGTCGTCATTTGTCGGGTCTGTCAACACCTACCCCTTTGGGCGAGAAATCGACAATCCGCCAATCAAAAACGAATGTCCAGCGTATGGTCTATTTTGATTGGAGGACACTCTGCACGACTGGCCCACATCATCAACAATATTTCACCATGTGGTGAGATCTTCACGAGAACGTTAAATTCACAGGGATTTTGTATAACTTCGGTATTTCATTCGCTGGTACGGTGAGAATGGATATTGTTGTTATTGTGTCACCTGCATTGCGGTGGCAAAATGGGTATGGAATTGTTGAACCTGTTATTTTTATGTTTTACGCGTGTTCAATAGTGTTATTAGCAAAATACAACCCAAGTTGTACATTCGAGACTTTCGTCGATGGTGTGCCTTGGCCTCGGAATCTCGGATGATGATTGGTGGACCAGTCATAAAATTCCAGACAATGTGATATGAAGTCGTGATATTGCCTGTATCCAAGTTGTATGGGTGGTTGTAATCGCACCCAGCATAACCTTCTTCATTTTACAACCCAAATACAACTTGGCCGAAGCCGTGATGAGTAAACAGTACGCCGCCGAGCTTCGGCGATTCATGGCATTCCTCGGACGCGAGGAAGAACTCTCAGACCCTGCCTTCAGCAGCCACAGTCTTGTCAATGTTACGCCCGACGATGTGTGTCGCTATTTCAATCTCAAAACATTCGGGACCGAGACCCCCTCATCAGACAGCAACCAACGGAAGCTCGCTCAAACACACTAAAAGCGTCTACAGGGAACGACGCTGAATAAGTCCGCGCCAAAACGCTTTTTGAATTATCCAATCAAAAGTGATTAATTCAAATGGATGAATTCTATTAGTTAAATATATTTCCGGCAATTTGAATTGAAT
>NW_008580265.1:20724-22028 GCF_000520115.1 Aphanomyces invadans
TTCTATTTAAATTATTTATAACCCACAAGAACATGGCGTCACGTCAATCCCAATACATGAGTGTGATTCTTTTTGAATTATAACCTTGCAGAATCTATATTCAGAGCTCACAATTTTAATTTGATTTTGTTGTAACCTCCACAGTTCGTTGTCCGTGCTTGGACAATACTCTCATGCCCTCGGACCAATCACAGATAGGTGTAGTGGTCTTATTCAGCGTCGTTCCCTGTAAAAGATGCTCAGCTCATTTATGCCGCTTCAGTATCTACCTTGGGACGACATTCGACTTGAAGGAAACCCAACTCGATCTTCAGCAGTGAACACATTAATTAAGCGCGTCATGAAGGTTGAAGTGCGTCATCAAGGGGTTGAGTCTCAGGTAGTGCGTGCGATCGACTTTCGTGAGTTCATGAGCTTGCTAACGATTATTCGAACGAATGAGAAGTTCAAGACAATCGATCGCTTTCGGATGGGAGCCATTTTGGCTCTGCAATGGCATCTTATCGGCCGCATCGACGACTTGGTGAAAGTTAAGCTCAACAACATATCCATCAACCACACCATGCATTCACTCACATTTGCCAGCTCCGATAGTCGAAAAATATCGCGGAGGAGCGACAAGCGCCGCACTAGGTTGTGTTGGCCTCTACGGATGATCGGCTGTGTGTTCTGCTGAATTTGGCTATCTATTTGGAGTTGCGTGGGGACCAGCAAAGTTGTACCAATTCATTTTTGTTTGCTGATGGTGAAAATGGCGACAGATGTGCCAGGTTGATCCTCAAAGCCACTTTCGACCTCGATCAATTCACCAAATTAGTCGATGGTCATCTTGGTACACACAATACAGCCGACGACAGAATTTAAGAAACATCGAAGTTTGAATCAAGCAAAAATAATATTAGCCAATAGAATCCAATTCAGTCTCAAAACCAAATTCTATTGGCTTAAAGAATATATTTCGCGGTGAAAATTGATTCGAAATTATGTCCACACCTCCCAAGTGGCGTGCAATGGAGGTCGTGAGCGCCCGTCAGAATCCACGAAAAACGTACTCAATGGCCGTAAAGCTCAAGATGATTGGCCTACTCATGGACACCAGCCCACGAGAGCTATCCAAGGCAACAGGAATACCCCACGCTAACTTGCAACGTTGGAGGACAATGGCACCCGAGTTCCTCGCCTTCGAAGGTGACAAAAAGCGCAAGAATTTTGAGGGAGCAGGCCGACCAGAATGTATGCCAGACTCCGAAGGTCTGGTCAAGTTCATGGACAAAATGCGTGACGACGAGCGGGCACTCACTTGT